>NW_024607860.1:0-39755 GCF_018296145.1 Oncorhynchus tshawytscha | reverse complement strand
TGTGACATCACAGAGATACAGACATATACATGAATCCATGTACGCTCGCACACACACACACACACACACACACACACACACACACACACACACACAAGACACGAAAACAGATCCTTCCTCATCCACAAGCATAGTTGTTATGCTGATGACACGGTGCAACAGCAGTAGCTAGAATCACTGGGTAATGATGCTGTCAGTAGGGGTCACATCCTACTCACACTCACACGGATGTTAATGGGACAAGAAAGCAATATCAACAAACAAAGACTGTTAAGGGAGAGTATGTACAATGTTACAAATGATGTATAAATGTCAAACTCCACCATACACCCCCGATGAAGGTGTGCCCCTCCTTTTGGACTCCAGCTGGTTGGTAAACCAAGGCTATACAGTCTCATTTCAGAGTTGAAACAGGAGGCCTTCTTGGGTGGTCGTCTGCATTCTTTCACAGTCCGTAATACAACATGTTGTCACTTACAGGCATGAAGGTTTAAAACCAGGATAACCATAAAGATAAGCCACCTGCACACTGTTGAGAAGTAGCCAATTAGCCAAATATAAGCGAATGCGATATGGAATTGTGAAGGCTGTATAATGGACTGAGCTGTATAATGGACTGAGCTGTATAATGGACTTCTAATGGACTGAGTTTGGTAGACTTAGTGGCTACCCAGGAGAGACGTTGGCATTAAGGACCTCAGGGAATGTAAAAATACCTCATTACTTGCATTTCATATAGATAATGGTATACGAATATTAGTGATGAATTTATCATCATATCTTAAATAATGCAGAGTGCGTTTCCAATCGGTGCAATGGAAACCCTCTCCCTCTCCCTTTAGAATTAGAATTAAGAACATGAATAAGATTGCAAGACATAAGAATCTGTGCATAGGAATAAATATTTGAACTCGATCTGTGGGTTAACTTCCAAGGAGCTAGTACTTCAAACTGCTTCGGAAGTTAAACGTTCACTGTAGATATGCTTTAGTCAATGAAAGCAGATTTTTATAGGTGTGTTTGAATTATCCCCCCCACATTATATGTGATGAGGATTCTGTTATTGTACACCTATTATAATGCTATTTAGGATAGAGCCAACAGTAGATATCTCACAAAGGCCGTGGGTTTGACAGAAGAATATTGTTTTTTTAAAATGTTTTTCAGTCACAAGACAATTACAGAAGCACAGTGTAATTATTGAATCAGATTAGCTGAGTTTACACAGCAATAACAGCAAGGTTGGGGGTCTATTTATTTTTTATTCAGGGAGTTAAAACCCAATTTAAGATGAGGAAAAATCCTTATTGAAAAAAAAAGGCTAAGAAGCTATGTGCAACTGTTTTCCTGAGAAGTCCAAATATGTACTGTCTGGATATAATCCAACCTACAATCACATTCTATGAAAACTAAAAACAAATGGCATCTGGTGGCGGTGCCAAAACATGTTTACCAAAGTGCCCATGCACCACGAGCAGTTTTAGTCATGAGGACTACTTTATATTATAGAAAACATCACAAAAGGTCATTTCATTATTAAATCCCATGGGATGTTTTTTAGGCATTGTCTGGTAGTAGAGGAGGAGCTGCATCATAATCCCAGTAGAGGATTTACTGTGAAACATTACCTACACGTTCATTCAGATGATGTAACGCACGGGCGTGTACAGTACGTACTGCGTAACATTCTCTATTCAAGGTCATGCAATACTGCATGTGAGAGAAGCATCTTTCAGGCAGACAGGGCTATTCCCATAGACACGGAAAAGGTATTCGTTAAAAGTGTGTTTTTACAACTAGTGTGGTGACACATATACATGGCAAACTGTCATAAACCTTACAATGATCTATTCATGGGATATACGAGAGAACCATTTTACAGGCAGATATGAACATTTCCATGAACATAAAGGTATTTAACTAGTACCTCAGTGTTTGTCCAACTCGCATTACAACACTATGAACTGTGCTGTCATCATGCATCATGCATAAATGGAAAAATACCACAAAATATCCTAACTTTCACAGTTAAGTTATTATCTTATTCATAAAGATAATTGTATGTATCGGGAAAGTAGCATCTCCAGCTCTTACCCACATGCCATTTACAGAGTGAGACTGGGTCAGCAAGGTCTGTCATAATGAGCAGCTAGTCTTGACAGCTTGCCGCCTCGCTCTCAACCTAGGTCAACCATACATAATAACTGAAAGGACATGCCTAATATAGTGATACTGCATAAAGGGATAGCTGGTGTAGATATGCCTTAACATACTGTATAAAGTCAAGTCCAAAGAGATGACAGGTGTCCATGGCTGAATGTACACAACCCATACACAACAGCTGAAATAAAGCCTAGGAAAAGATATGGCTACATGCTTCACAATGTAACACCTTCACAGATCTGATAGATTGGTTTGATCAGTCTGTTGTCACAGAGAATTTTCCTGTGCAGCAGGAAATGCTAATTGTAGTGTACTCAAGGTTTGAAAAAAGTATTCTAAAGTTTGTAATTTCCACTTAAAAATGTTAGATACACTTATGTCTTGCCTCCCGGGAGGCACAGTGGTCTAGGGCACTGCATCGCAGCGCTAGCTGTGCCACCAGAGACTCTGGGTTTGCGCCCAGGCTCTGTCGCAGCCGGCCGCGAGTGGGAGGTCCGTGGGGCGACGTACAATTGGCCAAGCGTCGTCCGTGTTAGGGAGGGTTTGGCAGGTAGGGATATCCTTGTCTCATTGCACACCAGCGACTCCTGTGGCGGGCCGGGCGCAGTGCACGCTAACCAGGTTGCTCGGGGCACGGTGTTTCCTCTGACACATTGGTGCGGCTGGCTTCCGGGTTGGATGCACGCTGTGTTAAGAAGCAGTGCGGCTTGGTTGGGTTGTGTTTCGGAGGACGCATGAATCAAGACCTTCTTCTCTCCTGAGCCCGTACGGGAGATGTAGCGATGAGACAAAATAGTAACTACTAACAATTGGATACCACGAAATTGGGGAGAAAAGGGGGTCAAATTAAAATAAATAAATAAAACAATTTTTAGATACTGTATGAAACAAATTCCAAAGAGATGCCAGTCATCCATGGTTGTTCTAAACAAAATGGAAGAATACTCAAAATTAGCTATTACAAAATAGCTTAGTTCTCACATTTGAAATGCTTTTTCTAGAACTTCAAGTCCAAAGAGATACCAGTTACCAGTAATCCGTGTTTGTAACAAGATGGGGGAAAACTGTACAATTATGAGCCGAATCTCACTCACTAATTTAACCTCATTAGCTGAAAGACAGGGATCTGAGAGGCAGTGAGTGACTATTATCAGCCATGTTAATAATAATAACTCTTTACAACCAAGGGCTCATATTTGGCAAGAATGAATTACTGTTTCAACTCAATAGGTCCTGTTAAATGATGCTGCCTACTAAAGTTAAAAGAAAATTCCACTCAAAAACTCTATTTTGGTTTTCGTGTGTCCCAAAATGTTTTTCATGTCAGCAATTCTGTTTTGAAGATATGGAACTTTCAACATCCAGATCTACAGCCGGTATGATGAGTTTTGATTCATATGATGTGTTCGGCATCTTACCGCCTGTATATCTGCCCAACGTGACAGACAACAACTGAGATACACATGAAAACATGAAATGACCCCAAAACAACAGAACATGGCTCAGAGATACCCCCAAAACAACAGAACATGGCTCAGAGATACCCCCCAAAACAACAGAACATGGCTCAGAGATACCCCAAAAACAACAGAACATGGCTCAGAGATACCCCCAAAACAACAGAACATGGCTCAGATACCCCCAAAACAACAGAACATGGCTCAGAGATACCCCCAAAACAACAGAACATGGCTCAGAGATACCCCCAAAACAACAGAACATGGCTCAGAGATACCCCCAAAACAACAGAACATGGCTCAGAGATACCCCCAAAACAACAGAACATGGCTCAGAGATACCCCCAAAACAACAGAACATGGCTGGCAGAGATACCCCAAAACAACAGAACATGGCTCAGAGATACCCCAAAACAACAGAATATGGCTCAGAGATACCCCCAAAAACAACAGAACATGGCTCAGAGATACCCCAAAAACAACAGAACATGGCTCAGAGATACCCCAAAAACAACAGAACATGGCTCAGAGATACCCCAAAACAACAGAATATGGCTCAGAGATACCCCAAAAACAACAGAACATGGCTCAGAGATACCCCAAAAACAACAGAACATGGCTCAGAGATACCCCAAAACAACAGAACATGGCTCAGAGATACCCCAAAAACAACAGAACATGGCTCAGAGATACCCCAAAAACAACAGAACATGGCTCAGAGATACCCCAAAAACAACAGAACATGGCTCAGAGATACCCCAAAATCATCAACAGAACATGGCTCAGAGATCCCCAAAAACAACAGAACATGGCTCAGAGAGTGGAGACCCCAAAACAACAGAACATTAGAGAGGATGGCTCAGTACCCCAAAAACAACATAATATGGCTCAGAGATACCCCAAAAACAACAGAACATGGCTCAGAGATACCCCAAAAACAACAGAACATTCAAAATGGGTGAGTCTTTCCTTTAATCAGGAAGCACAGATGAGCCAAATGACATGAATGGAATTCTATTCCTTTAGAATGTGGAAGGATCGGGTGACACTGAGCATGCTATGGAGAAGGTCACGTTTTAGAGAGCTCCTGCTAAAATCATATTTTAATGGCACATTTCCATTCAAAAAGAGCACAAAATACATTTTATTACGATGTGGAGGTTTCATCTCTCTCCTTTAGAATGTGGAGGTTTCATCTCTCTCCTTTAGAATGTGGAGGTTTCATCTCTCTCCTTTAGAATGTGGAGGTTCCATCTCTCTCCTTTAGAATGTGGAGGTTTCATCTCTCTCCTTTAGAATGTGGAGGTTTCATCTCTCTCCTTTAGAATGTGGACGGTTTCATCTCTCTCCTTTAGAATGTGGAGGTTTCATCTCTCTCCTTTAGAATGTGGACGGATTCATCTCTCTCCTTTAGAATGTGGAGGTTCCATCTCTCTCCTTTAGAATGTGGAGGTTTCATCTCTCTCCTTTAGAATGTGGAGGTTCCATCTCTCTCCTTTAGAATGTGGAGGTTCCATCTCTCTCCTTTAGAATGTGGAGGTTCCATCTCTCTCCTTTAGAATGTGGAGGTTCCATCTCTCTCCTTTAGAATGTGGAGGTTTCATCTCTCTCCTTTAGAATGTGGAGGTTCCATCTCTCTCCTTTAGAATGTGGGGGGTTTCATCTCTCTCCTTTAGAATGTGGAGGTTCCATCTCTCTCCTTTAGAATGTGGATGGTTTCATCTCTCTCCTTTAGAATGTGGAGGTTCCATCTCTCTCCTTTAGAATGTGGATGGTTTCATCTCTCTCCTTTAGAATGTGGACGGTTTCATCTCGCTCCTTTAGAATGTGGAGGTTCCATCTCTCTCCTTTAGAATGTGGATGGTTTCATCTCTCTCCTTTAGAATGTGGAGGTTTCATCTCTCTCCTTTAGAATGTGGAGGTTTCATCTCTCTCCTTTAGAATGTGGATGGTTTCATCTCTCTCCTTTAGAATGTGGAGGTTTCATCTCTCTCCTTTAGAATGTGGATGGTTTCATCTCTCTCCTTTAGAATGTGGACGGTTTCATCTCTCTCCTTTAGAATGTGGAGGTTTCATCTCTCTCCTTTAGAATGTGGAAGGTTTCATCTCTCTCCTTTAGAATGTGGAGGTTTCATCTCTCTCATTTAGAATGTGAAAGGTTTCATCTCTCTCCTTTAGAATGTGGAGGTTCCATCTCTCTCCTTTAGAATGTGGAGGTTCCATCTCTCTCCTTTAGAATGTGGATGGTTTCATCTCTCTCCTTTAGAATGTGGACGGTTTCATCTCTCTCCTTTAGAATGTGGAGGTTTCATCTCTCTCCTTTAGAATGTGGAGGTTTCATCTCTCTCCTTTAGAATGTGGAAGGTTTCATCTCTCTCCTTTAGAATGTGGAGGTTCCATCTCTCTCCTTTAGAATGTGGAGGTTCCATCTCTCTCCTTTAGAATGTGGATGGTTTCATCTCTCTCCTTTAGAATGTGGACGGTTTCATCTCTCTCTTTTAGAATGTGGGAGGTTTGCCTGTAAGCCTTTTGTGACTGCCTGAACTGTTGCTTAGCTATCAAGCACTGGACAACTGTCTCACGCCTCAGAGAGTATTCACTCACGTCCTCTCATGTGGAAAGCTTGTCGTGTGGAGACATTAGCATAATGCCAGTGCAAATCAAAACAAATCATGTGTATGGTGTGTCAACTTGGACATGTCTGACACAATAAGATGTGTGGGTCTTGCCACAACCAGCACCGTGGAGCAGTGGGGTAAAGTTACTCAGTAAAAACACTTCAAAGTACAACAACTTGTTTATGGGGTATCTGTACTTTACTTTACTATTCCTGACAACTTTTACTTTTACTTCACTACATTCCTAAAGAAAATAATGTACAATTTACTCCATACATTTTCCCTGACACCCAAAAGTATTTGTTACATTTTGAATGCTTAAGAGGACAGGAGCATGGTCCAATCCACGTACTTATCAAGAGAACATCCCTGGTCCTTCATCCTGCATCTGATTTGGCAGACTAACAAATGCTTCATTTGTAAATGATGTCTGGGTGTTGGAGTGTGCCTCTGGCTATCTACATTTAAAAAACTATAAAACTGTATCGTCTGGTTTGCACAATATAAGGAATTTGAAATTATTGATATTGATATTTAAGTATATTTATATACTTTTAGACTTTCACTAAATTACTATTTTACCGGATGACTTTCACTTTTACTTGAGTCATTTTCTATTAAGGTATCTTTACTTTTACTCAAGTATGACTATTGGGTACTTTTCCCACCACTGCTGTGGAGAGAGAAACCGACTAGATAGAATATGCTTCTGTCTGGAATATAAGTGATTATGTGAACATTGACAAGTGAAAGACATACCATGCACCAATCAACATGTCCTCATAACTGACATTATGAGGCTAAAATGAATGAATTCAGGTACTGTTGAGCTGCCTGCCCTTCCTCTTCTTCCCTCCTCCAGTGAATTGAAACTAAAATGGCCTCCAAGTGTACTGAACAATAGGGGTGAGCATAATGCAGTGGGACTACTGAGTGACTTGACTGAGATCCAAAGTGAATAAAAGGCCTCACTATGCGCTGCTGAGACGGAGGCTGAGGGAGACTGCTGCAGTGCTCAGCTCACTGAACGCATCCCAAATGGGGCCCTACTGCCTATATAGTGAACTACTTTTGACCAGAGCCCTATGGTCCCGGTCTATGGGCCCTGGTCAATAGTAGTGCACTATAAAGGGAATAGGTGCCATTTGGGACACAGACAGCCCAGGACTTTGGCAGGTGACAGTGCATTAGAGCGCTGCCTCCCTCACACACTTCATTTGCCAATAAAACTCCCCACTGCCATTTTCCACACGGCGCTGTACAGTAGCTCAGCTTAGTCAGAAACCATAAAACATAACTATCTGGCAATGGATTTATAGGGTTCTCTCTGTACAGTCTAGTATTATAAACTGGATCTCACATTGTGCTGGAATTAATGAGAATGGTAGTTCACAACCAATCACCAGTCTTTTAATTCAAACTAGGAGAGATATGAAGTCACAACAAAGATGTACTGCTGCACTCCCCTTCTAACACTGCCCTGTGTTTTACAGCAGTGCTCTCCTTCTAAAGCTGCCCTGTGTTTTACAGCAGTGCTCTCCTTCTAAAGCTGCACTGTGTTTATAAAGCAGTGCTCTCCTTCTAAAGCTGCACTGTGTTTTACAAGCAGTGCTCTCCTTCTAAAGCTGCACTGTGTTTATAAAGCAGTGCTCTCCTTCTAAAGCTGCACTGTGTTTTACAAGCAGTGCTCTCCTTCTAAAGCTGCACTGTGTTTATAAAGCAGTGCTCTCCTTCTAAAGCTGCACTGTGTTTATAAAGCAGTGCTCTCCTTCTAAAGCTGCACTGTGTTTTACAAGCAGTGCTCTCCTTCTAAAGCTGCACTGTGTTTATAAAGCAGTGCTCTCCTTCTAAAGCTGCACTGTGTTTTACAAGCAGTGCTCTCCATCTAAAGCTGCACTGTGTTTATAAAGCAGCGCTCTCCTTCTAAAGCTGCACTGTGTTTTACAAGCAGTGCTCTCCTTCTAAAGCTGCGATGTGTTTTTAAAGCTGCACAGTGTTTTTTAAAGCTGCACTGTGTTTTTAAAGCTGCACAGTGTTTTTTAAAGCTGCACAGTGTTTTTTTTAAAGCTGCACAGTGTTTTTTAAAGCTGCACTGTGTTTTACAAGCAGTGCTTTTTCTAAAGCTGCGATGTGTTTTTAAAGCTGCACTGTGTTTTTAAAGCTGCACTGTGTTTTTAAAGCTGCACTGTGTTTTTTTAAAGCTGCACTGTGTTTTTTTTTAAAGCTGCACAGTGTTTTTTTAAAGCTGCACTGTGTTTTTAAGCTGTGCTCTCTTCTAAAGTTGCACTGTGTTTTTAAAGCTGCACTGTGTTTTTAAAGCTGCACTGTGTTTTTAAAGCTGCACTGTGTTTTTAAAGCTGCACTGTGTTTTTAAAGCTGCACTGTGTTTTTAAAGCTGCACTGTGTTTTTAAAGCTGCACTGTGTTTTTAAAGCTGCACTGTGTTTTTAAAGCTGCACTGTGTTTTTAAAGCTGCACTGTGTTTTTAAAGCTGCACTGTGTTTTTAAAGCCGAAGTGTATTTTTACTTTTAGTGACAGAGGTGTGTTGGAATGTTACCTCTGGATATTCCAGACGTCTCTTTACCTGCTTGTAACCGATTCGTTGTTCCTCCCTTTCTTCTCTCCCCCTCTATCTCTCTCTCTCCCTCCCCTTCTCTCTCTCTCCCTCCCTCTCCCTCTATCTCTCTCTCTCCCTCCCTCTCCTTTCTCTCCCTCTCTCTCCCCCTTTCTCTCTCTTGCTCCCTCTCTCTCCCCCTCTCTCTCTCCTCTCCCCCTCTTCTCCCTCTCTCTCCTCTCTCTCTCCCTGCTTTTCTCTCTCTTGTCTCTCTCTCTCCCTGCCTTTCTCTCTCTTGCTCCCTCTCTCTCTCCCTGCCTTTCTCTCTCTTGCTCCCTCTCTCTCTCCCCTGCCTTTCTCTCTCTTGCTCCTCTCTCTCTCTGCCTTTCTCTCTCTTCTCTCTCTCTCTCTCTCCCCTGCCTTTCTCTCTCTCCCTCTCTCTCTCCTCCTGCCTTTCTCTCTCTTCTCTCTCTCTCTCTCCCTGCCTTTCTCTCTCTTGCTCCCTCTCTCTCTCTCTCTCCCCTGCCTTTCTCTCTCTTCTCCCTCTCTCTCTCCCTGCCTTTCTCTCTCCTCTCTCTCTCTCTCTCCTGCCTTTCTCTCTCTCTCCCTCTCTCTCTCTCCTTTCTCTCTCTTGCTCCCTCTCTCTCTCTCTCCTTTCTCTCTCCTCTCCCTCTCTCTCTCTCCCTCTTTCTCTCTCTTGCTCCCTCTCTCTCCCTTTCTTCTCTCCCTCTCTCCTTCCTTCTCACTCTAATCTGGTTATTATAAATCCTCCAATTCAGAACCAAAAAATAACATCATTATGTTGTCACATGCTAAACATGTTCTTGCTGTATCAGAAGCCTCTTGGTTTGCTGGTGACCTTATATTGTATGTCCTAAGCTATTTAGCCTTCCATTCGCCCTCTGAGTACAGAACGACACGTCAATTCTCTCACACAATAGGGGCACTTAAGATGCCAATTATTGAAGTCGAAAGCAGCACGGAATCCTATGGGGCTCACTGTGGTCAAGTAGTGCACTACTTCGGGTATAGGGTGCCATTTGGGACGCATGCAATAACGTCTGATGGCCAACGGTGGCAATGCTAGTTAAATGAGCCCAGCCATGTAATAATGAGACAATGCCTCAAGATGTTGATCCTCTGGTGCAGTTGCAGCAGCCAGAAATTTAAGTGGCACAATTTAGACTCCGGGGTTGATTTTGAGCTTTTTATTTCAGTGTCAAAAAGTGACAGAGAAGGAAGAGTGAAGGCAGACAGCGGGACCTGGTTGCTATCCTGGAGAGATCAAACCCTGCCTGCATCCCAAATGGCACCCAATCCCTTATAAGGTGCACTACATTTGACGGTAGCCCTACGGGGCATAGTGCACTAGATAGGAGTCAAAAGTAGTGCACTAGTTAAGGAATAGGGTGCCAAATTGTTTGTCTAACTCTAGAGAGGGCTGGCTCTAGCCACTAACACATGTTTCAGTATAGTGTGTGAAACCAGACTGTATTGGCTGGAATTTGTTATTTCACATTGTCCTTTCAGCAGGATTCCAGAAACTATGGTGGCTGTGTAACCAAGCCAGCTCAGTACAGCCTCGTTTGGCTCGGCTTGGTTCGGCTCAGTAGTGAGAAAAGCTCTTAACCCTACTGACATGAGGGCTATGCAGAAGACATGGATACTATACTGTAGCTATAGCAGATTCTCATTGAGACCAAAAGAGCAAAGACAGAGTCCATCTAATGCCATGGGCTCGTCATCAACAGACTTCACAGAACAACAAAGCTGCTGTCCTGGACAACAGAAAACACATGACAGACTGTACAGTACAACACAGCTGCTGTCCTGGACAACAGAAAACACATGACAGACTGTACAGTACAACACAGCTGCTGTCCTGGACAACAGAAAACACATGACAGACGGTAGCAGTACAACATAGACTGTTACAGTAATAGGGTGCCAAATTGCTTGTCTAACTGGACAATAGCCAGAAAACACATGACAGACTGTACAGTAAAACACAGACTGCTGTCCTGGACAACATTGTCCTTTCAGAAACACATGACAGACTGTACAGTACAACACAGCTGCTGTCCTGGACAACAGAAAAAGCTCTTAACCCTACTGACATGAGGGCTATGCAGAAATACTATACTGTAGCTATAGCTGATTCCTGAGACAAAAGAAAAGACAGAGACAGACTGTACAGACTACAGACACAGCTGCTGTCCTGGACAACAGAAAACACATGACAGACTGTACAGTACAACACAGCTGCTGTCCTGGACAACAGAAAACACATGACAACAGAAAACACATGACAGACTGTACAGTACAACAGCAGCTGCTGTCCTGGACAACAGAAAACACACACATGACAGACTGTACAGTACAACAAAGCTGCTGTCCTGGACAACAGAAAACACATGACAGACTGTACAGTACAACACAGCTGCTGTCCTGGACAACAGAAAACACATGACAGACTGTACAGTACAACACAGCTGCTGTCCTGGACAACAGAAAACACATGACAGACTGTACAGTACAACACAGCTGCTGTCCTGGACAACAGAAAACACATGACAGACTGTACAGTACAACACAGCTGCTGTCCTGGACAACAGAAAACACATGACAGACTGTACAGTACACGCTTCACTAGACATTTACACCCAAATGACTCATATTAGCAGGATAAGAAAATAACTTACAGTTTATATTTACAACTTATTGAACTTTATCAAAAGTCCAACTTTGACGACATTATCATTTAATATAATTTAAGTTGGTTTATTATTTCCTGAAGATGTGTTCAGGAAGATACAGCATATTTTGTTATATTTTTTTGTGTGTGGATCTTCATTTGATCACCTTGTTGCAGGAGAACTTTTCTGCAATGCAGGAAATGTACAACTTCAAATCAAATTGTAGTCAAATCAAATGAATACACTTCTGGTGTATTTGAGGTGTATTTGAGTTATTAAAGGACTTCTGAGGTTGCAATTTCCACTGACATTTCAGACTTGATTTTCCTTTTAAAAAATGTATCAACCCCTACCAAAATGTCCATTGATTACAATCTACGTAATAATTCATATTTCTTGTTGCTGCAGGAGGATTATTTGCCTGCTGTAGCAAACTGGCTCAAATTAAGATCCTACATCTGTATATAGTTTTAATTGTTGTCAATAGTATGTAGAATTATCACCACTAAAGCATTCTGCTTGGATAATTCATGTTATAAGAGCATCTACCATTCAAAAAAACAGGTAACCTCATAGTTAAAAATAAACATCTGTTGTGGACAGACAGCAATGTCATGCAATAACATTTACCTCCACAACTGATTCTGCTATACAAGCAACAATCATTCACCATTAATGTGGAAAGAGTAGATATGAATCAACAAATTAACACTCCAGTAATGTTTTAATCAACTAATGTACGTATATAATATGTTCTTATTGTCTTCAGCACCATCACAATTAACATCCCCAAAGCATTAGGTCATTCTGCATCGAGGTCTAGCTTGGATTCATCTTGGGCCTAAACCAACCACCTCCGATATTGATTTCCGTCTGACAGGTTAAGGCATTGAAGAACAGATCAGCCAGTGTTGCAGCCATGCTATGTTGTTGTCTCTCTTTATGCAGTGTGTTGTCTCTCTTTATGCAGTGTGTTGTCTCTCTTTATGCAGTGTGTTGTCTCTCTTTATGCAGTGTGTTGTCTCTCTTTATGCAGTGTGTTGTCTCTCTTTATGCAGTGTGTTGTCTCTCTTTATGCAGTGTGTTGTCTCTCTTTATGCAGTGTGTTGTCTCTCTTTATGCAGTGTGTTGTCTCTCTTTATGCAGTGTGTTGTCTCTCTTTATGCAGTGTGTTGTCTCTCTTTATGCAGTGTGTTGTCTCTCTTTATGCAGTGTGTTGTCTCTCTTTATGCAGTGTGTTGTCTCTCTTTATGCAGTGTGTTGTCTCTCTTTATGCAGTGTGTTGTCTCTCTTTATGCAGTGTGTTGTCTCTCTTTATGCAGTGTGTTGTCTCTTTATGCAGTTTATGCAGTGTGTTGTCTCTCTTTATGCAGTGTGTTGTCTCTGTTTATGCAGTGTGTTGTCAGTGTGTCTCTTTATGTGTGTTGTCTCTCTTTATGCAGTGTGTTGTCTCTGTTTATGCAGTGTGTTGTCTCTGTTTATGCAGTGTGCTGTCTCTGTTTATGCAGTGTGCTGTCTCTGTTTATGCAGTGTGTTGTCTCTGTTTATGCAGTGTGTTGTCTCTGTTTATGCAGTGTGTTGTCTCTGTTTATGCAGTGTGTTGTCTCTGTTTATGCAGTGTGTTGTCTCTGTTTATGCAGTGTGTTGTCTCTCTTGTTGTGATGTGTGATTTGTCCTGTATTGTTATTTTTAATCCCAGCACCCGTCCCCGCAGGAGGCCTTCTGCCTTCTGGTTGGCCGTCATTGTAAATAAGAATTGATTTGTGACTGACTTGCCTAGTTAAATAAAGGTTAAATAAATAAAACAGGTTAGCCAGACAGGGTTTGCATCCCTAACCATATTCCCAATATAGTTTCGTGCACTACATTTGACCAGGGCCCATAGGGATTCCCATAGCGCTCAGGTCAAAAGTAGTGCACTACATAGTGGGTACGGGACCATATGAGAGGCAGACAACCTCTGCCATGCCGGGTCAACCTCTGCCATGCCGGGTCAACCTCTGCCATGCCGGGTCAACCTCTGCCATGCCGGGTCAACCTCTGCCATGCCGGGTCAACCTCTGCCATGCCGGGTCAACCTCTGCCATGCCGGGTCAACCTCTGCCATGCCGGGTCAGCCTCTGCCATGCCGGGTCAGCCTCTGCCATGCCGGGTCAGCCTCTGCCATGCCGGGTCAGCCTCTGCCATGCCGGGTCAGCCTCTGCCATGCCGGGTCAGCCTCTGCCATGCCGGGTCAGCCTCTGCCATGCCGCGTCAACCTCTGCCATGCCGCGTCAACCTCTGCCATGCCGGGTCAACCTCTGCCATGCCGTCAACCTCTGCCATGCCGGGTCAACCTCTGCCATGCCGGGTCAACCTCTGCCATGCCGGGTCAACCTCTGCCATGCCGCGTCAACCTCTACCATGCCGCGTGTGGATGTCAGAGTAGGCCTTGTCCATGCTTTAGTAACGGATATGATTCCTCATCAGGAGCAGGAAAGAACCCCCAGTTTGTGTTGCTGCACACACACACACGCACACACACACACTACTTAACACTGTTTTGCTGCCACAGGAGACTCGGGCTGTGTCCCACATGACACCCGATTTCCTATGGGATACCCTGTGTCCTCTGGTCAAAAGTAGTGCACTATATAGGGAATAGGGTGCCATTTGGGACATATACTATGTACTCTTTTAAATCCAGTGGTTATCCAGATAAAAATGGAATTAAATTCAACCTCTCTCTGCCACACACAAGCACAAGCACACACACACAAACACACATACAAACACACACACTTAAACACACACCCAGGAAAAACACACACCAACCCTGCTGAACTAAAAATAGATGCTAGAAGAAAATCTTCATAAAAAAATATGCTGTTGCTTTTAAACTGTTATTAACATGTTGATAGAACAATGTCAAGAGATCTGACTCCATGGACACATTAGGACGATGTGGGATGATGTCGTCCACAGTGACACAGCTCTTCTCAATAGTTTTGTCACCCTTGAGATACACATACTTAATCCCATTTTTCATTACACACGTCCACCGTTGACAACAACACACGATAGAGAGTGAAGTTATAGACACGTTGGAAACACTGCTTGGCACTCCATGTTTAATAAGGCTACGCTCATAATCTATAGTATTTGATATGTTTTTAAAATCAGAATATGGTGCACAGCTAACAATGGACGGCAATGAATGTGGCTATAATATATATCATCACCTAATCCCCTATGAAATCCCTACGAATATCTAATATACATCATCACCTAATCCCCTATGAAATCCCTACGAATATCTAATATACATCATCACCTAATCCCCTATGAAATCCCTACGAATATCTAATATATATCATCACCTAATCCCCTATGAAATCCCTACGAATATCTAATATACATCATCACCTAATCCCCTATGAAATCCCTACGAATATCTAATATACATCATCACCTAATCCCCTATGAAATCCCTACGAATATCTAATATACATCATGACCTAATCCCCTATGAAATCCCTACGAATATCTAATATACATCATCACCTAATCCCCTATGAAATCCCTACGAATATCTAATATACATCATCACCTAATCCCCTATGAAATCCCTACGAATATCTAATATACATCATCACCTAATCCCCTATGAAATCCCTACGAATATCTAATATACATCATGACCTAATCCCCTATGATATCCCTACGAATATCTAATATACATCATCACCTAATCCCCTATGAAATCCCTACGAATATCTAATATACATCATCACCTAATCCCCTATGAAATCCCTACGAATATCTAATATACATCATCACCTAATCCCCTATGATATCCCTACGAATATCTAATATACATCATCACCTAATCCCCTATGAAATCCCTACGAATATCTAATATACATCATGATCTAATCCCCTATGAAATCCCTACGAATATCTAATATACATCATCACCTAATCCCCTATGAAATCCCTACGAATATCTAATATACATCATGATCTAATCCCCTATGAAATCCCTACGAATATCTAATATACATCATGATCTAATCCCCTATGAAATCCCTACGAATATCTAATATACATCATCACCTAATCCCCTATGAAATCCCTACGAATATCTAATATACATAATGATCTAATCCCCTATGAAATCCCTACGAATATCTAATATACATCATGATCTAATCCCCTATGAAATCCCTACGAATATCTAATATACATCATTACCTAATCCCCTATGATAACCCTACGAATATCTAATATACATCATGACCTAATCCCCTATGAAATCCCTACGAATATCTAATATACATCATGACCTAATCCCCTATGAAATCCCTACGAATATCTAATATACATCATGACCTAATCCCCTATGATATCCCTACAACCATCTAATATATATCATGACGTAATCCCCTATGATAACCCTACAACCATCTAATATATATCATGACGTAATCCCCTATGATAACCCTACAACCATCTAATATATATCATGACGTAATCCCCTATGATAACCCTACAACCATCTAATATATATCATGACGTAATCCCCTATGATAACCCTACAACCATCTAATATATATCATGACGTAATCCCCTATGATAACCCTACAACCATCTAATATACATCATGACCTAATCCCCTATGATAACCCTACAACCATCTAATATACATCATGACCTAATCCCCTATGATAACCCTACAACCATCTAATATATATATATCATGACCTAATCCCCTATGATATCCCTATGACCACCTACACACAAATACTCTTCTACTCCAACGACAATACCCAGTTCCTACAATGTCACGTGGTCCCATGGTCAATGACAAGGACCTTCTATATTCACGAATGTTTTACAAACAGAGAAAGAAACGGAACATCTCATTTGCATACACTCAAAGCAATCCTTTCTGCCAGCCAGACGGCACAAAATGCTCTGTTTTCTATTTGCACCGGAGCAAAGGCCAAGGGGGAGAATCACAGAGACCGGCTCAACTCAACTAAACTCCATGCAGTCGTTCTATGTGAGTATCTATGTTCTATGTTCCGTTTGATCAGGAGTGGAGAACCAGGGAAAACCAGAGACGGACCAGCTAGACTCAACTGAACTCCATGCAGTTATTGTGAGGTTCTATGTTCCATGTTCCATGTTCTGTGATCTATGTTCTGTGTGATGAGGAGTGGAGAACCAAGAAGAACCAGGGAGAACCAGAGACCAGCTGAACTCAACTGAACTCCATTCAGTCATTCTATGTAAGGTTCTACGGTTCTACTTTCTGTTTGATCAGAAATCTGCTAATTGTTCCCCCGGGGTTGTTATAATCTCCACCCGGCACAGCCAGAAGAGGACTGGCCACCCCACATAGCCTGGTTCCTCTCCACCCGGCACAGCCAGAAGAGGACTGGCCACCCCACATAGCCTGGTTCCTCTCCACCCGGCACAGCCAGAAGAGGACTGGCCACCCCACATGCCTGGTTCCTCTCCACCCCACAGCCAGAAGAGGACTAGCCTGGTTCCTCTCCACCCGGCACAGCCAGAAGAGGACTGGCCACCCCACATAGCCTGGTTGGTTCCTCTCTAGGTTTATAATCTCCACCCGGCACAGCCAGAAGAGGACTGGCCACCCCACAGCCAGAAGAGGACTGCCTGGTTCCTCTCTAGGTTTATAATCTCCACCCGGCACAGCCAGAAGAGGACTGGCCACCCCACATAGCCTGGTTCCTCTCTAGGTTTATAATCTCCACCCGGCACAGCCAGAAGAGGACTTTTCCTCTCTATTTATAATCTCCACCCGGCACAGCCAGAAGAGGACTGGCCACCCCACATAGCCTGGTTCCTCTCTGTTTATAATCTCCTGGCCACCCCACATAGCCTGGTTCCTCTCCACCCGGCACAGCCAGAAGAGGACTGGCCACCCCACCTGGTTCCTCTCTAGGTTTATAATCTCCATAGCCTGGTTCCTCTCTCCACCCGGCACAGCCAGAAGAGGACTGGCCACCCCACATAGCCTGGTTCCTCTCTAGGTTTATAATCTCCACCCGGCACAGCCAGAAGAGGACTGGCCACCCCACATAGCCTGGTTCCTCTCCACCAGCCAGAAGAGGACTGGCCACCCCATAGCCTGGTTCCTCTCCACCCGGCACAGCCAGAAGAGGACTGGCCACCCCACATAGCCTGGTTCCTCTCCACCCGGCACAGCCAGAAGAGGACTGGCCACCCCACATAGCCTGGTTCCTCTCCACCCGGCACAGCCAGAGCCAGAAGAGGACTGGCCACCCCACATAGCCTGGTTCCTCTCTAGGTTTATAATCTCCACCCGGCACAGCCAGAAGAGGACTGGCCACCCCACATAGCCTGGTTCCTCTCTAGGTTTATAATCTCCACCCGGCACAGCCAGAAGAGGACTGGCCACCCCACATAGCCTGGTTCCTCTCTACTCCACCCGGCACAGCCAGAAGAGGACTGGCCACCCCACATAGCCTGGTTCCTCTCTAGGTTTATAATCTCCACCCGGCACAGCCAGAAGAGGACTGGCCACCCCACATAGCCTGGTTCCTCTCTAGGTTTATAATCTCCACCCGGCACAGCCAGAAGAGGACTGGCCACCCCATTGGTTCCTCTCCACCCGGCACAGCCAGAAGAGGACTGGCCACCCCACATAGCCTGGTTCCTCTCCACCCGGCACAGCCAGAAGAGGACTGGCCACCCCACATAGCCTGGTTCCTCTCTAGGTTTATAATCTCCACCCCACCCGACCAGAAGAGGACTGGCCACCCCACATAGCCTGGTTCCTCTCTAGCCAGAAGAGGACTGGCCACCCCACATAGCCTGGTTCCTCTCTAAGTTTATAATCTCCACCCGGCACAGCCAGAAGAGGACTGGCCACCCCACATAGCCTGGTTCCTCTCTAGGTTTTGGCCTTTCTAGGGAGTTTTTCCTAGCCACCGTGCTTCTACACCTGCATTGCTTGCTGTTTGGGGTTTTAGGCTGGGTTTCTGTACAGCACTTTGAGATATCAGCTGATGTACGAAGGGCTATATAAATAAATTTGATTTGATTTGATTTGATTTGATATTACTCGACGCGTGGTTCCATCTGTGACTGTTTCCAAAGGCAGATCGCTCCTATAACATTGGTTCATTATTTTCTGTTGTGTGTTTTTTCAAAGTGCAATGTGTGATTCATTCTGCTTGGATCACTGTGCCGGAATGACTCCCTCTTTACTGTGTCTCCCTCTGAATCTGTGGTTCACACCTCACACACACATTGTAAATCTGCCACCACACCTCTGTGCTCTTATCTCTCCTCTCCACATATACAGGATTTGGTTGAGTCATCACAACACTCTTTTGAAGTGGCTCCTAAACATTCAGGCTTGATACATGTATTTATCATGCAACAGATACTCTAAAATAAGTCTCTGTGTGTGTGGGGGGTGTCTGTCTGTCTGTCTGTCTGTCTGTCTGTCTGTCTGTCTGTCTGTCTGTCTGTCTGTCTGTCTGTGTCTGGTGTGGGGCTGTGTGTATGTGTGTGTGGGGGGGGGTCTGTCTGTCTGTCTGTGTCTCTGTGTGTGTGTGGGGCTGTGTGTGTGTGTGGGAGGGGGGGTCTGTCTGTCTGTCTGTCTGTGTCTCTGTGTGTGTGTGTCTTTATTCTGTCTCTATCTATGTTTCTGTGTGTCTCAGTGTGAGTTACTAATACGACGTAGAATAAACTAGCAAACAGTGAGTGTGTGGGATTTCACTACATGGTGACAGTTTCATGGGGTATTTGAAGAAAAAGGATGGAATCCTCCAGAAGCAATTAAGGGCATTTGTCACACTTGCCAGCGTAAGCTGAAATGGTGACAGGCCGATGCAGATAGATACTGTGTGGTTGTGGGAGAAAGAACAGTAAAGAAATACCACTTCTGAGTTTTCTGTCTAACCCTTGACAATAAATGAAAAGCTGAAGAAATCTGGTCATCTGCAACCCAGGCATCTGGGGGAGAGATTATTCATCATTTACAAAGCAAGGGAAGAGAGCTTGGTATTACGTTAGCTATATTCCAAAACAAAGGCCTAGTCAAGCACGGGCGGGTGTGCAATATTTTTGGAGTAATGTTGAAAGTCTAACACCGTATACTGTATAAACAGGACCAAGAACAGACTAGAATCTGAGAGAATGGCTTTTGGGATCATAGAAATAACAATGAATAGAAAGGGTGTCTCCATGCAAGTCAATGGTGACATAATTGGTGGATGTTTGAGTGTGCCCATGCCAGGATGTAAAAGCAGGAAGTGTAACCTTCAATCTGTACTGTGATTTGTTGAGTCAACTCAACTGACATTACAAAAATACATTCCATTACATGAGCCAGCCACATCATTTAACATCGTTTGAATGAACATTCTACATTACCATGGCAATCCAGCATCAGTTGATAGAACATTCCAAAAGACCATGGAAATGATTGCATCATAATACCAGGCAGCCATTGTGAGTGTGCCCATGAGTTTACAAGTCAATTGCCAGGGTTAGAGCTTCCAAGCCCATTCTATTCATTCTGATTTCCATGTTTGGGAGTTTCTGATGCAGTGTTATGTATTCTAGATCAGTATGCTGGAATGATCTAGAATATATCCAGTATTCCAGTGTTCTGTACTATAGACCAGTATTCTAGAATATTCTAGAATATATCCAGTATTCTAGTGTTCTGTACTAAAGACCAGTATTATAGAATATTCTAGAATATATCCAGTATTCCAGTGTTCTGTACTATAGACCAGTATTCTAGAATATTCTAGAATATATCCAGTATTCTAGTGTTCTGTACTAAAGACCAGTATTATAGAATATTCTAGAATATATCCAGTATTCTGTATTATAGACCAGTATTATAGAATATTTTAGAATATATCCAGTATCCCAGTATTCACTATTCTAGACTATAGTATTCTGTTGTATCAAGACTATGCGTTGACTCCGTAGTCTATCTCCTGTTCTAATTTAAAGGCATATTCCAATCATCCCTTTAATAAGTATTGTGGAGGTCTGTAAACACTAAACAGACTCATTTTAATGAACAACTGCTAAGCCGAATGTTGGATTGGTTTTGAGTGCTTCAGTGTTGCTGTAGTTCTATCCTAATGAGAGATGTCATCTACAATGGTGTTAAAAGACTAGATATTTATGGATGGCTCTCTTATTTCCTCCAGTGTGAATATGTAGTTAATACACCATCACAGCTCCTCTCTCCATGGTCCTGGGAATGAGAAAACACTACCATAGTCATTGGTGATGATACACATCACCAACGCCTGAAAACCACTGGTCATTATCAACCAATAATTGCAATATAATTGTATATTAGAGATGAGCAGCATACATGATGGTGGGCTGGGCTGTGGAGGAATATGGACCAGGCGTATCTCATGTACAACACCCGCTCCTCTTGTAGCTTTGGTCTAGGGATGCATTGCATTGTGAGGTCAGCTGTGTGTGTTTTTTGTTTCACGGCCCACAACCCAACTCTGTAGACAGACATGCACTATACAGGTAGGGGGTAGAGAGGGGTTAAAAGAGGCTATTGACGTGCACAGTTGACTCTAGCTCTGGCCCAAGTTGTTATTGTCTGTTCCACTACCAAGGGGTGTTTGGTTAGTAGAAGAATAAGCACTAACGCCCTGGACCAGAGCTAGGTTGACTCAAACTCCCAGCTGGCTCATCTATATATGCATACATACAAACAATGCTCATTGAACTGTAGTATAACTGCAGTATGTTAGACATACAGCATGTTTGGGGCTGGTTACTCACCCTCCTTTGCTGGTCGTTTAACCTCTGCACTGATGTTGCACACCTGCCCAGCACGGATTTGTGGAGTCAGGCATCCCTCCGTTTGGGGATTTAAAGGCAAAACCACGTTGTTAAGCAAAAGCATACTTTCTGATTCTCCGTCGCCTAGGTGCTGGGGACAGGTGCATTTCGTATACACTATTCCACATGATTCCACAGTTCCTTTCTCCGATTTCAGGCAGTTTTCCAGCCACGTGCACAGCACCTGACATCCAAATTGACTGGGGCTCGCCTTGTTCAAGACCAAGAATTCCACCACAGACGTCTCCTCTTCGTCCGTCTTCTGCAATCCGTTATAATCGTAAGGGAAAACCCTCCGTAGCTGCACGAAATTCTTGTCATACTGCAAAAATATATACATATTCTTGGAATCACACAGGTACACTATAGACTCGTTGTTTTTCAGCAATTCATTGATCTTCTCGTGCGAGTAGTGATCGAATTGATAAGCAAGCAAAGAGAACTCGGAGCAGCTCAAGTCTCGTTTGTATAGTTTAAGGTAGATGCTGTATTTGGTAGGGTCAGGGTTCTCCAACGTCCATGTGCAGTTCGTGTAGTTCTTGGGAAACATCTCAGTCACTGAGTAAGATCCATATATGACCCCCTTGACCAAAGTGGAACACCAGTAGTCTTGTGCACCAGTTAATCCAAACATAACCAGGAGATAGGTGGAAAATATATAAATCAACTGGTTACGAATAGCCTTCATCCTATGTCATTTGGCCTGCAAGGGGGAGAGATGTAAAAATGACACCAAGGACTCTTAAAGACACAGTTAGTAACAGTAAACAACATGAACCTGTGTAGACCTAATACAGGGTGATCTGATTATACCAACGTTTAGTTCATAGTGAGGCCTCAACCTTTTCTGCCTTGGAAAACACCTGGCCAACCGTCATCATTCCTGTTCCACTGTTACATTACGGCGGGCAGTCTCCTGCTCCTCTCCCTAGTTGCCTTTTGCAAGAAAGATAAAACTTTGGACAAACACTGCCACCTTGTGGTTGCTATGGTCGCTTGATTTGGGGAAGTCCGCATAAGGGATCAATGAAACTCGTGTCAGTCGTTATTGAGTTGTAATTAATTGGACCGATTGGCAGAACTAGGGAACCGTCCATCTTTGTAATATTTCGAACGTGATGGGGCTCGCGTGTTCATATGTGTGTGTCCATCACAAAGAAAGAGAGGTCTGTGATTGTGAACAGTTATCATATTGCTCTGAGATGGACATATAGGCTGCATGTGGTATTTTATTGGAAGTGAGCTCATTTTGCGCAACTATGTTCTCCATTACGCATCGCGGAGAGGGGCTTTAAACCATCGATATTCATTTCGATGAGAATAATGAACTGGATTATGTCTTCGGTGTATTCCAAGTCCCTGCCAAAAAGGATGTTGATTCTGTGTCTATTTGATTTGATTTATTTCCGAACCCAAGACCATACTGCGTGATATGCTGTAGGCTATGTTACACGCCCATCCATCCAACCTGTATCTTTCCTCAATTCAATAGTGGACTAAGAACTGGTTTGGAAGTCCATTATACACTAATTTCATATAAAGACTCAGTGGGAGATTAACCAACCCACACATTGACACAAATTCAGCATCGTGTCCCCAGTCCCGATTTCCTTAACATAACTAACATGGGCTTTCTTCTCCTCCCTTATAGGCAGCTAATGATACCTGTAACGTTCTTCCATCTACTAATAGACAGATCTGGATCACGTATCGAGTCGCGAGAGAAGGAGAGAGGGTGAGAGAGAGAGCGAGAGAATGCATGCGATGTCCTGATTGTATTAATCCTGCAGGCATTGCAGCTGTGAGCAGTGTCACAGTGGTGTGTGAGTAGGCGGTGGAATTAAGTCTATAGAATATTCTTCTGAGAACATGAGAATAGTAAGATTTCAAACATTGAGGACTATAAACCTAATTTGAGGACATTAGTATAGGTTATGCATGATAAAATGACAAAGAATGCGATATAATATAATGGCATATTGTGCTGCCAAATGGACAGAATGTTGTCTTTTGGTTTGGGACCTGTTCATATAGTACCTAAATGCTATTTCTCTGCAAATATTCTCACTAATGGATAGATCATTCTTGCATTATCACTGTTTATAAGATTCATAGGGTACATGCCGTTCTCTGAAAACAGAAGTGCTTTTGCTGAACGGACATGGTTTGAGCGCTTATCGAGGATTACAATTTGGTAGAGGATGCAAAAACATCCGCTTATTTTACTCTCAAATTAAAGTTGTTTTTCCTCCTGCTTTGCAAAGCGATATGAATATGATGAAATATCAACTCAATCCCAATTCACTGACACATAGACGGCGCTAAAACCAGATTTTTGCCCATTTTTGATAAAAGGCGCACAGAAATACATCTGTTAACTTATTCCAACCCAGTGTAGTCTATGTGTGTCCGTCCCATGGTTGGAATCCCTCGACGCATGTTAGAGCCGATTCATTCGAAACAGAGATACAATGCTGCAGCCACAGAAATGTTGATCGAGATGGAATATTTCAACTTTCAGACGAGGCTATATCGGTTAAACAGAGAGCGTTGCAGTAGCCTAGCTGGCGTGGAATCTGTTGGTATTATCTAAAGCCTGGCTGCTTTATCTGTCTACAGCCATAAAATCATAATAGCATACTACTAATAATAATAATAATAATAATAATAATGCAATTAATATTATCCCCAAAATTACCTTACACTCCGGAAGCTATGGCTATTTTTCCCAAATACTTGACCACATCCTTTATGAAGAGCAAAATGTGCTGTCTCCGTGCGAATCGATACTTCCCATAGCCCACAATAGAAGTCCAATGCAACAAGATGATCGTCAATGGACAAAAAAAAAATGCGTTAGACTCCCGTCTGGATCATCTCCTCCGCGTCGCTTTTTTCCATCAAAACGGACCCAGTGAGAAGCGAAACAACTCGCGACAGCCCAATAGAGGAATAGTAGAATAATTGGGGGGACAAAAATCTACCAAATTACCGTGAAGGTATACCTCTATGGATCATCGACGGGTCTCTTCGTGTCTTTTCTCCAGATATATTAGCCTATCAAGACGAGGCAGCAAGTAGTCCAAAAAAATCCTTAGCGGACGGATGTTTGAATACTGAGTAAGTATGGAGGAGAGATAGAAACTGCTCTGCTCGCTCACCCTGCTTAGGACTGGGGCTGCAATATCACGTCACAGCCACTAAAATAAAGCACGTATGGACGTTTTCTTGCTGCGTCTGGTATACCACTTTCCCACCCCCACCCTCTGACACTCTTACATAGCCTTCCCTTAATTCAAGGCATAGGGATGTTCCCTTGGACTTGGACCCGAGGTTTTGTGCCCACTGCCCAGACAGACAGACGAACCGGCACGTTGGGTTGGGGTTTACCATTCGTTCTTGGAATATTGGGGTATTTTGGCTGCAAAGACGGATGAGCTGGCGCGCGCAGGACAATAAAAAACCTTATATTCTATCATCATGGGACATTATAAGCGGATAGTGGAATTAACCTCCTTATGATTTTGAAACAAGGATATTTTCATATTTTTTTATAGATTTCTTCTACTTTTTTTTGCTGATGTGGCAGGTGTTTTGTGTGCTGTTTTGAGACAATGTCTGAAATGCGCCTCTGTCTGTAGTAATTAGTGTCTTCTTCTGTTCTTATGCAAAGTAGCCTACAGAACATATCCTCCCTCCTCTTCACGACTGTGTATGTAGTTGTTTCTTGTATTTAGGTCAAAACACTATTAGGTATGCATGTTTATGTTCATCGAATGAATTGGGGGTTATTGTTGAGCAGTTTAGTCAAGCTATACCACTTCATCCGTTCTAAATGTTGTATGGCGGGGACTTCAGAAAACTCGTTTTTTTCGACGTTGACCTAAATATGGCAAACTTTTCACTTAAGTTAATATTTTGGTACTATGCTTCGAGGTAAGAATATATCTAATTGAGTCAACTAAGTTAATGGTATAACTTTGTTTTCTTAACATTTTTACTTTTGTTCAACCAATATACGAGTTCATTGCGCATTGCCAAATAAATAAACCGAATTGATCGTAACAGAGACAATATCAGCTCGCTTTGTTTTTACACATGTACTGTTTCCTCTGAGTCTATAACCATACAAAGGGTGAGAATTGGTTCAGTGGTTATTACTGTGGAAGTCATACCCGAACATTTGAATGGTTAAACACAGGCACAGGCGTATGTGGTTGGTTAGTTGTACAGTCCGCTGAACCGCCGTTTCGAAAAGCGCCGGAGACTGGAACAGGCAACTGGAGAGTTTGCTTCAAGGGCGGACATGAAGGTTGACTGAACTAAAAAGTGAAACGATCATGGAGGGCATCCCCCACACACATTCAAAGGGTTATGTTACTGTCTGGCATGTCAATGGTTTAGCAGCATACTCCTTGTCGTCAGACAGTATAGGTTGAGTGAGGAGTGAGTTAGGCTACCTAAAGGTCCGTTACCCGCGTTCGTATACCATTAAATAGATCCACTGACTTCAGCTAAGTGGACTAACTTGGGGAGCGTTGTACGTGTTTTTGCGCAGTTAGTGCTCGTAATGTTCCTGGCCAACATACAATTTGTCGAAATATTGCGCACGCAATTAAGCTACATCTGTTAGGTTACTTGTTGCTGCTTGCTAAAGCGCTCGACGGTTATCGAATCCATCATTGCCCGCGGGCGGTGAATGGATAGGCTATAGATATTCTACATATTCTTACCCTACGAGGACCGGAGCCTGCTGTTTTTCCTACCTGATAATTAATTGCACACACCTGGTAGCCAGGTCTAAATTAGTCCCTGATTAGAAGGGAACAATAAAAAAATATGCATTGGAACTGGCGAGGTCCAGAGATTAGTTTGAGGGTTCTATATTATATAAAGACGCTTGACAGTTGAGATGGCAGCTAGTTTAATAAAGCAGATGCCTCCACTACTAGATTATGACCGGGCACCGGGGCACGGGTATGACACACTTTGTCTGTTATGGGGTTGAGGAGCAGCGAACCGTCTCTAAAATGGTTTGTGATGCACATTTGCGCTGCCTGCCTGCTGGGAGTCGAGAGGGTGGACACTGTGTGTCTGGTCGAAGCTGTCTCTCTCAGTGCATTGTGAGTTCATTTATATGATCCGATCCACATGACAGGCTGCAGTATATGCAATATCCAAAGCTATGGCTATGGATTATATATATATATGATCCATAATATATATATATATGGATAAAATATATGGATTATATGTAATGGATGAATGCTATGCTATGAGTCCCTGTGTTTATGAGCTATACTGTGCTCGTCTCTGTGCTCTCAAAATATAATCATATCCCTAGGTCTATTTAGCAATAGCAAAAAACGGAATGATGATTTAGTGACTGTGGTGCCATGAGAGTGTATGCCAGCCCGCAGAGACACAGCTGGGAGCTGTCCCTTCAGCACCACCCTGGACATGACCCCTGGTGGATTCAGCACTGCAACACCATGGACAGCAACCTCTGACAAGGCCCCAGTACAGACTACCTGCTGTGCAAGAGCATGGACAGCAACCCCTATACAAGCCACAGCTGTGGCAGCAGACCCTAGCCCCTTCAGCACCATGGAGAGCAGCTCTTATACAAGCCACAGCTGTGGCATCAGACCCCAGCCTCTTCAGCACCATGGACGGCAGCCCTTGCTACAGCAGCCCCCACAGCTTGGTTCCAAAACAGGCTATATCATAAAAATGTAGGAAAACAAAAATGTGCCTTTTAGTCTTCATTTAATTTTAGATGTGTGGTTAAGGTTAGAGTTAGTTTTAAAATCAGATTTTAAGAAGATAAATTAAAGAAATAGGTGGGGTTTGGACTTTGCCCAGATAGTAACGATCCTACAGCTGCAGCACCACGATCATCTACTTGCTTCATACCAGCCACAGCTGCAGCACCACGGTCATCTACCTGCTTCATACCAGCCACAGCACCACGGCCATCTACCTGCTTCATACCAGCCACAGCTGCAGCACCACGGCCGTCTACCCGCTTCATACCAGCCACAGCACCACGGCCATCTACCTGCTTCATACCAGCCACAGCTGCAGCACCATGATCATCTATCTACCTGCTTCATACCAGCCACAGCTGCAGCAGTACCCATTAGTACATATTCAGCACCACGGACAGAATACACATTTGCAGCAATATGCTCACAACCACAGCTGCAAAAAAAAAATGTGTTTGGAACCATTGAGATCCTATTAAATTACTCCTAGTATTCTAGTAGGTAATACTATGTCCAGAACCATGCACATCTCCCTAACAGGGAGAGGTATAGGGACCACGGAGAGCTCCTTATTAAGTGGAGGTACAGGGACCATGGACAGCTCCCTAACAGGGGGAGGTATAGACCCCATGGACAGCTCCCTGACAGGAGGAGGTACAGGGACCGTGGACAGCTCCCTAACAGGAGGAGGTACAGGGACCATGGACAGCTCCCTAACAGGGGGAGGTGCAGGGACCATGGACAGCTCCCTGACAGGAGGAGGTACAGGGACCGTGGACAGCTCCCTAACAGGGGGAGGTACAGGTGCCATGGACAGCTCCCTAACAGGAGGAGGTACAGGGACCATAGACAGCTCCCTGACATGAGGAGGTACAGGGACCATAGACAGCTCCCTAACAGGGGGAGGTACAGGGACCATGGACAGCTCCCTAACAGGAGGAGGTACAGGGACCATGGACAGCTCCCTAACAGGGGGAGGTACAGGGACCATGGACAGCTCCCTAACAGGAGGAGGTACAGGGACCATAGACAGCTCCCTAACAGGGGGAGGTACAGGGACCATGGACAGCTCCCTAACAGGAGGTGGTACAGGGACCATGGACAGCTCCCTAACAGGAGGAGGTACAGGAACCATGGACAGCACCCTGACAGGAGGTACAGGGACCATGGACAGCTCCCTAACAGGAGGAGGTATAGGGACCATGGACAGCTCCCTAACAGGAGGAGGTATAGGGACCATGGACAGCTCCCTGATAGGAGGAGGTATAGGGGCCATGGACAGCTCCTGCATCCCAAATTCCACTCTATTCCTTACATAGTGCACTATGTAGGATATAGGGTGCCTTTTGGAATGCAGACATTGATTCAACGATCTCTAGTTGCACAGCTGTTGCGTGTGAGGAACTAATTGTTTATCTCAAGCAATTGTAAATCTGGAAAGATTCTAATGCCATATGGCAGCTAACATTTCTGTTGAATCTGGCACTGTGGATTGTGAACACATATTTCAAGGTTTGGGAAGTTTGTCTCTACAGAAATGTATTCAGTTTAAAGGATTGAGGCATATTATAAAGACCTTTGGATTTAAAATCGTATTGTGTACTGAACGTGATATCACACATTATATTATTAAGCAATAAGGCATAAAGCAATAAGGCACAAGGGCCAATATACCACGGCTAAGGGCTGTTCTTAGTGCCTGGATACAGCCCTTAGCAGTGGTATATTGGCCATATATCATAAACCCCAGAGGTGCCTTATTGCTATTATAAACTGGTTACCAACGTAATTAGAGCAGTAAAAATAAATGTTTTGTTATACCCATGGTATACGGTCAGATATACCACAGCTGTCAGCCAATCAGCATTCAGGGCTCAACCCCCCCCCCCAAGTTTATAATATTAAATAGAACATTTTGGATCCTGCCATCACAATAGTGTGTTCTTACGATCCCAAAATGACAGAACAAGAGCTGTCTGCTCTAGCACAAGCTCCACCTTGCCCTCTGATAGGCTAGCCATATTGCTTACACCTATCAAATTCTTTCAGATCTACACAAGTGTTGAGGAGGTAGTGCCTAGGGGCTATAGGTTGGTTCTAGACAGTGCCTAACCTAACACAATGTCTTGACCACTAAACAACTCCAGTCCCCTCTCCTGGGACAAGTGGCTAGTGCCTAGGGGCTAGGGGTTATTTCTGGACAGGGCCTAACATCATTGACTTGACCACAAAACAACTCCAGTTCTCTCTCTTTCTCCATAGAGGTCTAACTGAACATAATGTCCACATTAGAGTAATGTCATGTAGTACTCCAGGGGAACGCTGTGAACTCCATCAAATGGAAATACTGTTCAACTGCCAATTTTGCTTTTGTGTTTGCATTGGGGGAAGAGACAGTCAGGGATTACTAATCAGTCTCAGCACAAGGCTGCCTGACATTGTCATCCATACTAATGTGACGGACTCAGCATCGGTCCCAAAATGGCACCCTATTCCCCTAAGGGGCCCTGGTCAAAAGTAGTGCACTATAAATGGAATAGGGTTCCATTTGCGATGTATATTTAGTATCTGTCACTTCAATAACAGTGTTGATGTCTGAAGAGAAAATGACATGTTTTTCATCCCTCCACCAAACCAAGTCCCCAGTCCAGATCATTAAAAACATTGCTGATCTCTTGCAGATTGAGGTCCCCTAGCAGAGTTGCTTGGCATGGATGAAGCTGTAACTGCAGTATTAAGGTATTAAAGGGGCAATCCAGTATTCAAAGAACAACAACATTCTGACCCAGCCACTCTTTGGGGTAAACAGCTAAGCGATGGGGCTGGAGAAATGTAACCAGTGTATGGAAGTTGCATTCTTCAAGAATCAATGGCTATATATCCTTAATTTAACATTTACTAAAATGTATGTACCAATCCCGGATTACCCCTTTAACGTATTAAAATCTCTCACTTCCTCAGGCAGCCAGTTGGAAACATCCGGAGTGACCCGAAGCAGGCCCACATGGATATTCTACAGTGCCAGAGCCAGAATGAAGACCTTAAGGTGTTTTGGGAGACTCCAGCCACACTCACACACACACACACACACACACACTTTGCAAAGCTTTATGAAAAAATTAAAAACACAACTGAGAGTATCTCTCCAGTGACATGCGACGAGGCCAAGTGCCAACCGTCCAGGACGTCTGCCAACCCCCCTCTCTGTCTCGCCCCTCTCTCTCGCTCCCCCCTCTTTCTGTCTTTCTCTCTCTCCCCCACTTTCCCACTCACCCTTCCTCCCTCCCTCTCTCCCACTCTCCCTTCCTTCCCTCTCTCTCTAACCTCAGTCCCCTATCAGTATGGTGGTGGCTAAGTACAGATCCCTTCTAAGCCATGTTTGCCCTTTAGGCAGACCTCAGGCTGGTCCAATGCTAACACACAGATGACATGTCTGTCTAAGCAGACCAAGGAAATCCTCTGACTCAAGGTTAAAGGTTAAACAAGAGAGCTTGACATCAAAGTGATATCATATAGCGAGCTATCGGCAGGCGAGCGCTGGGCCGGTAGACCTTGGGTACATTCCAAGAATGTGTTTGTTTTTCTGTGATTGTGTTTTTTATCTCTGTTCTGCTTTTCATGATGTTTTGATGTGTAGATTTCTATTAATCTTTCTGAAAAAGAGACCTTGCTCTCAGCATGACTCACTGTCAAAATAAAGGTCATTTTTGGTTTGATTTAATGGCACCCTATTCCCTATGTAGAGCACTACGTTTGACCAGGCCCCTGTGTGCCTTGGTAAATAGCAGCGCACTATAAAAGGAATAGGGTCCCATTTGAGACACAGCCTTGGTAAGTCGCCTACAGACCTTGCGTGTTAGTCAAAAGACTGCAGTGACCTGACTGAGGGGTTAGGTGAGAGCACTCTTTTTATTAGCAGTGCAGCAATGTGTTTTCATACCATTGGGCAGCGACTAGTTAAAACCATAATAGTCCAGTAGATCGTGTGCTTAGACATCAAAACTGAAGGAGATCTGAAATGGGTTTTTTTAAGGACGTGTTTTGGACATAGTATTTTGTTTCTAGGTCATGACTATGGACATGGACAGGATATTCAACATCCCAAATCTAATTTACAGCCGACTCCCTGTAACTGGCCTCCGTATTCCACATTCACATCCCCCCTTCAATATCTAACAATAAGTCTACTGTACTGCAGATCACAGCAGGGTTGGGCTCAATTCCATTTCAACTCCAGTCAATTGAGAAAGTAAACCAAATTCCACATATTCTAAATTGAAAACAATTGAGGAGAATTTAAATTAGAATAGGAACGTCAGTGTGCTTCCTGAGTTGAAATGGAATTGAGCCCAACCCTAAGCCCACAATACTGTACATACGGTATGCCCTGTATTCAGACTACGGCAATGTGAGGTTGGTTTCATGTAATACCGTACATACAGTATGCCCTGTATTCAGACTGAGGCAATGTGAGGTTGGCTTCATGTAATACCGTACATACAGTATGCCCTGTATTCAGACTGAGGCAATGTGAGGTTGGCTTCATGTAACACTAAAGTGTTCACCACTGACCATGTAGTAATGATAAGTCCTCTGAATCAAAGGCCTTCTTCTTAGGTGCTGTCTTTTGTGTTTGTGTGTCCCAAATGGCACCCTGTTCACTACAATGTACACTACTTTTGACCAAAGCCATATGGGATTCTCTGTGGTCAAAAGTAGTGCACTTTATAGAGACTGGGGTGCCATTTGGGAAGCTGTTTCACTCTGACAGCTCTGAGAAATAAGCCACCGTGATGATTACTGAATAATTCATCGCTAAGTAAATCGCTGTCTTATCACCTGTGTGTGTGTGTGTGTGTGTGCGTGCGCGCACGCATGTGCACGTGTGTATGTGTGTTTGTTTGCGTATATGTATGTGTGCGTGTATGTATGTGTGTGTGCATGTTTGTGTAGGTGTGCCTGTCACAGATACATTAGCCGACAGCTTTTTACACAGTTTGACAGCCTCAGGTTGTGAGACAAGGAGACTTATGGTGCTGTCGTTGTCATAGAAAAGACTCTAAAAGGTTCTTGAGGGGTTCTTTGTCAGGGGTGTGGGTAACATGTGTAACCATTTTTTTCTTTGCATATCAAGAAGGGTTCTTTACTGCTGTGATGATTGTGAAGAACCATCCTGTCCCTCTACATCATATTTTCCTTCATGCCATGAAATGCTCCACTGCTAAAACGTTCCTGTAATTGTATGGTACACTACAGCCTACTGGTTAAAATGAAAGTAAGGTAAACAACAACAAGTGACTGAATTGTGTGTATTTGTGCCAACCGTCAGTGGAAGGGTTGTAATAGTTTAAGTGGTTGATAGTTATGTTGTCAAAGGTTGGGCACCTCTTTTAACACTGTCAGTTCTGCCATCTTTGTAAAAGCATGTGACAATAAAGATTTAAACTGTTAAGAGGTAATTGTCCATTTCACAGTAACGTAATAGTTGCCTGGAAGTTGCTGTGAATTTTGTGTTACCTAACTGGCAACAAGCTGTCAGTAGGTTCATGTAAAATTCACAGTAACTTAATAGCCAGTTATTGCTAGTAACTTACTTGCATTAAGCTGCCAGTAACTTACTGTACTTTCACTGAACTTTTGTGATTACAAGATAGCAACTACTTTGTCATCAGCACAATTGGTTGACAGCAAACGGACCTTCCCACCACACCATCAGTGTGAGTGTGACAGAGATAGCTTCAGTAAGTTACAGTAAGTTACCGTGATTTTTTTCCCGATAACTAGTTGCAGCAAGCTGACAAGTTTCTGGAAAATGCATAGTAATCTCTTAACAGTCATCACAATCTCATACAAAGATGGTAGAACTGGGAGTGGACAAATCAGGTGCTCAACCTTCATCAACAAAAAAACAGTTAAACTATTAAAACACTTCCACTCATGGTTGGCACAAATACAACATATTTTAGACCATGCCCCAAAACATGCTAATGGCCCCCGCCAGCACATTGTCCTCACCTACATTTCGACGTGCAGTAATGAGTGTACCTTATATTGAACTAGCTCCTTTTTTTGAGTGCAGATTATTAGTACACTTGTTTCTGCTGTTGTTATCTTGTTCCCCTATCACATCAGGGATTTCCAACCCTGATCCTGGAGAGCTACCTGATTCTAATAGCTACTCTAGCTGGTTGATCAACTGAATCAGGTTAGTTATAACTGGGGTAGGAGTGAACACCTACAGGAGGTTAGCTCTCCAGGAACATGGTTGGACAGCCCTGACATAGATCAATCAGGATTATATAGCAATATGAGCATAGCACTATTTTTAAGGAAGAACATTACACACACACACACACACACACACACACACACACACACACACACACACACACACACACACACACACACACACACACACACACACACACACACACACACACACACACACACACACACACACACATATATACATATATACACACACACACACACACACACACACACACACACACACACACACACACACACACTCGGGTGTTGAATGTAAGTCTGTCTGTGTCTGACTATAGCAGGACACTGATCCGAGGCAGCTCCATTGAAATACATAATAATCTCCTCCCTCATGACTCACTAGGGAACCCCTCAGTTCCTTTCAATAAGTTATTGTTTCTGTCTTTATAGGCTGTCCAATTCTTAGTGGTAATGTTACATAATATCTTGTAAATCTCTTTATATTTGTCTAGGTAAGTAACTTGTTTTGGATCGGAGTATGTTATTATCTACTTCAACTTGGGTGTCTCTGTAGTGTTGAATGTGTGAGTGTGCGAGTGTGCGAGTGTGTGAGTATGTGTGTGAGTATGAGTGTGTGTGAATATGTGAGTGAGTATGTGTGTGTGTGTGTGTGTGTGTGTGTGTGTGAGTGTGTGTGTCTGAGTGTGTGAATGTAAATGTGAATGTGAGTGTGAGTGTGAGTGTGTGTGTGTGTGTGTGTGTATATATGTGTGTACATGTGTGGAATTACAACTACAACTGCTCTTTTACAAATCATGATAGTTCCCACAGTAGAATAATAAATAAAATAATACAATTCATTCCATGAGGACCCAAAATGGGAAATGTTAATTGAGTCAAGTAATGTTCCAAAACAACTTATAATTAATTTACTCCACAAGAAAACAAATGTAAGAGCGTCTCTCAGTAATGTATCTCACAGAGTAGTTACTGCACAGAGTTAGTGTTATCCAACACAGGGTAAGAATATGGTAAGATGTCGCCGGAGAAGAAGGCAGACATTTTACATGCCCCCAACCGATTGTGTTTTTGTTTGTCTCTTTAATTACTTGTTACTTTTATTTACTATTCTTATCCGTATTTTTTTTAACTGCATTGTTGCTTAAGGGCTCGTATGTAAGCATTTCACTGTTAGGTCTACAGCTGTGACTATTTTTTAAATTCAACAGAGTTACTTCTATATGATCACAGAGGGTAGTTCATGTTATCCAACATAGAGTTACTTCTATATGATCACAGAGGGTAGTTCATGTTATCCAACATAGAGTTACTTCTATATGATCACAGAGGGTAGTTCATGTTATCCAACATACAGTTACTTCTATATGATCACAGAGGGTAGTTCATGTTATCCACCACCTCATGGTTGTTTTCTCGTCATAGAACTGCACATCCAGTTATGTCCTGTACTGATTAATTTACTTGATGGTTAGATTATTTTTTTAAAGTACAATCCATTTGTGTCCCATCTTAGACGAATAGTCTACTTAGATTGATTCTTCCAGGAGGGGCAGATACTGAACAATGTTGGTGACTGGTTGTCCTCTCATCTCCCCCAATCCATCCATCACATGTCTATGTGTCCAACTACAAATCAGTCAACTGCTGAGGCAAGGAAACATCAGAGTGACAGAGAGAAAGGAGGTTGGAGAAAGGAAGAGAGACAGGGGGTGGGGGAGAGAGAGAGAGATCCACAGAGAGAGAGAGAGAGAAAGGGAGAGAGACAGGGGGTGGGGGAGAGAGAGAGAGATCCACAGAGAGAGAGAGAGAAAGGGAGAGAGACAGGGGGTGGGGGAGAGAGAGAGAAAGGGAGAGAGACAGGGGTGGGGGAGAGAGAGAGAGATCCACAGAGAGAGAGAGAAAAGGGAGAGAGACAGGGGGTGGGGGAGAGAGAGAGAGAAAGGGAGAGAGAGAGAGATCCACAGAGAGAGAGAGAGAAAGGGAGAGAGACAGGGGGTGGGGGAGAGAGAGAGAGAGAAAGGAAGAGAGACAGGGGGTGGGGGTGGGGAGAGAGAGGAGAGAGACCACAGAGAGAGAGAAAGGGAGAGAGACAGGGGGTGGGGGAGAGAGAGAGAGATCCACAGAGAGAGAGAGAGAAAGGGAGAGAGAGGGAGAGAACCACAGAGAGAGAGAGAGAAAGGGAGAGAGGGAGAGAGAGAGAGAAAGAAATGGAGCGAGAGGGAGTGAGAGATAGAGATCCATAGAGAGAGAGAAAGTGAGAGAGAGGGAGGGAGAGATCCACAGAGAGAGAGAGAAAGGGAGAGAGAGATCCACAGAGAGAGAGAGAGAAAGCGAGAGGGAGGGAGAGAGAGAGAACCATAGAGAGTGGTCAGTGAGGCTGTTAATAGGTAAGACTGGTCTGAAGGATGTAATGGGGTTATCAATCACCTGAACCTGATGGTGTGAAAGATCAACATCCACCACATCTCTAGGAAAAACAGGCCAGCTTCATACTCCAGGAAGTAAAACACAATATCACTGTCCTGAGTACCAGCCTCAGTGTGTCATCTTGGTGTTTTATCAATCAGTTCTAAGTCTGTTATTTGTACCTTCATTGACGTTGTTATGTTTGCCCCTTTCTTCAACATATCATTCTGTGTACAGTTAGTGAACATTATCCAGACGTACAGTAACACGTCTGATTTGTGTAGGTTCTACAATAGTTTAAATACTTCAGTTCAAATATTTAAGTCCAGTGCATACTGTATATTAGACAACAAATATAGTATGTACAGTCAACACTCTGCAGCAATGATGTCTGAGGAAAGTCAGTGTACAGTCAACACTCTGCAGCAATGATGTCTGAGGAAAGTCAGTGTACAGTCAACACTCTGCAGCAATGATGTCTGAGGAAAGTCAGTGTACAGTCAACACTCTGCAGCAATGATGTCTGAGGAAAGTCATTGTACAGTCAACACTCTGCAGCAATGATGTCTGAGGAAAGTCAGTGTACAGTCAACACTCTGCAGCAATGATGTCTGAGGAAAGTCATTGTACAGTCAACACTCTGCAGCAATGATGTCTGAGGAAAGTCATTGTACAGTCAACACTCTGCAGCAATGATGTCTGAGGAAAGTCATTGTACAGTCAACACTCTGCAGCAATGATGTCTGAGGAAAGTCATTGTACAGTCAACACTCTGCAGCAATGATGTCTGAGGAAAGTCATTGTACAGTCAACACTCTGCAGCAATGATGTCTGAGGAAAGTCATTGTACAGTCAACACTCTGCAGCAATGATGTCTGAGGAAAGTCATTGTACAGTCAACACTCTGCAGCAATGATGTCGGAGGAAAGTCATTGTACAGTCAACACTCTGCAGCAATGATGTCTGAGGAAAGTCATTGTACAGTCAACACTCTGCAGCAATGATGTCTGAGGAAAGTCATTGTACAGTCAACACTCTGCAGCAATGATGTCGGAGGAAAGTCAACGTGCTCTATTTGAGCCACATGGGGAATCAACATGATAAATGTATTGCATGTGCAGGTATTCATCCCAAGAGCTGAAATCATGCATCTTTCTGACGGGCATTGATTATTCTTCCCCTGTTAAAACACATTTCCCTCTGCATCCACCTGAGGACTTTATGATCACAATCTGCAGAGAAGTGCAGAAACTAGGCCTGAACACTTAACCTCATACACCACCACTGCACTCTGTGTAATTTTCATTACAGATTTTAATTAAATGCAGTATGAAAACAGACTCAGTCCTTGAAGGGATGCATGGTGGATAGTGGCCACATTTAACTTGAATTCATTAACAGGGTAATATATCTAGGATGTGTTAGGAGCATTCAGAACCATGGGATACAGACCCATAAACAGGGTATGTTAGGAGCATTCAGAACCATGGGATACAGACCCATAAACAGTAGTCTTGACGTGGACTGAACCCTCCGGACACCAAATAAAGAAATATGGGCCGGACAGGAAAGTGTGTCACTTTTGAAAATGATCTTTCTGTTCTTAAAGGGGGAAAGTTTATCCAAATGATCCTCAACAGCCCAAAACGTGCGTTTGTTTAAGTAGCAATAGCTTAGCAGTAGCCTAGCGTTGGTCTTGCGGAATTTGGCTACAAATTAACCTTTTTTTAAATTTTTCTCAAGAGCGAATAGTCATGAAGTTCTAAAGAGAGTCAATAGTAGCAGTCATACCCAGAGCTTTCTGTCCCCTTGATGTCCCTCTTGGTGTGTAGCTGTAGACAGACGGAGGAATATTCGCTGTGAACCCCCAGCAGATCTGTATGTTGTGTGCCTCCACAATGCCACCATTGTCATGGAGAAACATGGAGATGTGTTTTCCAAAGTTTCTCTGGTTGTCATGGCCCTGGCAGCCTGTGTCATTGATTATGCAGATCTCTCCATGTCCCAGGGCATGTCACGGAGTCCTCGTTTAATTACGTCTAAATGATAGCTATGGGCTCATCCAGGGAAATACTGCCAGTTGTGCGTGAGACAGACATGGTTATTGTTGTGTATGAAGAAGCTGCATAATAAAAGAGATTGAATGGGGGAGAGTTGTGAATGTGGAAGTTGAAACTGTGACATTTTTAACTGCTTCAGTTCAATAAATACTACTGCTCTGGAAATACTATTGCTACTGCTCCCAAAATACTATTGCTACTGCTCAGGAAATACTATTGCTACTGCTCTGGAAATACTATTGCTACTGCTCTGGAAATACTTTTGTGTCACGCCCTGGTCGAAGTATTTTGTGTTTATCTTTATTTATTTGGTCAGGCCAGGGTGTGGCATGGGTTTTTGTATGTGGTGTGTATATATGGGGGATTGTAGCTAGTGGGGTGTTCTAGATAAGTCTATGGCTGTCTGAAGTGGTTCTCAATCAGAGGCAGGTGTTTATCGTTGTCTCTGATTGGGAACCATATTTAGGCAGCCATATTCTTTGAGTTTGGTGTGGGTGATTGTCCTTAGTGTCTTTGTTCCTGGCGCTGTGTTAGTTGACACAAGTATAGGCTGTTTCGGTTTTCGTTACGTTTATTGTTTTGTGTGTATTCGTGTTACGTTTGATTAAACATGGATCGCAATCTACACGCTGCATTTTGGTCCGACTCTCCTTCACCACAAGAGAACCGTTACATTTTACTACTACTCCCTAAATACTATTGCTACTGCTCAGGAAATACGATTGCTACTGCTCAGGAAATACTATTGCTACTGCTCAGGAAATACTATTGCTACTGCTCAGGAAATACTACTGCTCAGGAAATACTACTGCTGATGATAATTAGTCACTCTTGCTTCCAATAAAAACTATTCTGTTCTCAACCGGATAACAAAACTGATCTTTAGTTGTTTGCATCGACATTTATCAAGGGTTCCTGAACATGAACCACCTGGAAATGTATTGTGTATGACCATTCCCAACACAGTACCCAGCTACATTCGATAGACAACATTCCCTATTTATTAGAGAAACATCTACCCTTAAAATTATAGACTCTCCTCCTTAGCAAGAAACCAGACACCATCTCCGTTATTCCTGAATGTGTGACTTTAAATCATCCTCAGAACTATATACAGGTGTAGGACCTTAATTTGATCACTCTTTTGTTGCCAAGAATTTTCCTGCACCACAGATGAGCTTCGTGACTTACATAAATTCACTGAAAACCAGCACTAACCCACGGTTATATTAACAGAGTCTTTTCATGTTGCCTACTTTTGGCCAGCTGATAACTTTATCACTGATCAAGCAACATTGTGGACTAAAATGTTAAAATCCTGTTGCTGCAGGATTATTTTTTTGCAACAATACTGGTCAAATTAAGATCCAACAGCTGTAGGCTTATTGTGCTTTCGTACTAGCTACCTCCTCTGCTTCCACTTCCCATTCTGATCACACTGCTGTTTGTTTGCTTGCCTAGGCTCCTCTTCTCCCTTCTATGCCTGCATAGCTTTATAACTGCATTTTAAATCAAGGTGTTTCTTCTTACCAGCAGCACTGCTGTTTTTCAGAGACAATGCTCCTGCGCCGTCATGAATCCTCTGGGCTTTCTATTCCTTTCCTTTGAACACGCTACCAACCACTGGGCCCTAGCTATCCTACCCGCCTTCAGACCCCATAGTCTTAGGCTATGTAAATATTCCATGAGCCCTGCTACAATACTGGAGCTAAGGGACGGATTGGGACCAGAAATCGTCCTTGTCATTTCTATCACACCGGCCCATTTTTGTCCTTCAGCCCGCCACACTGGTCCATTGTTTCACCGAGGCCCTTATTTTCAGCTTTGTGACAATACCACAAACCTGTAGCTGGGAAAATAAACAAATGTGACTCTGGATGACAGCGTCATGATGTTTGTTTCCAT
>NW_024607859.1:2500-39743 GCF_018296145.1 Oncorhynchus tshawytscha | reverse complement strand
CTCTGTCTCTCTCTCTGTCTCTCTCTCTCTTCTTCTCTCTCCTCCATCTCTCTGTCTCTCTCTCTTTCTTCTTCTCCTCCTCTCCTGCTCTCTCTTCTCTCTCTCTCTTCTTCTTCTCCTCTCTCTACTCTCTCTCTCTCTCTCTCTTCTTCTTCTCCTCCACTCTACTCTCTCTCTGTCTCTCTCTTCTTCTTCTCCTCCACTCTCTCTCTGTCTCTCTCTCTCTTCTTCTTCTCCTCCCACTCTGCTCTCTCTCTGTCTCTCTCTCTTCTTCTTCTCCTCCACTCTACTCTCTCTCTGTCTCTCTCTCTTCTTCTTCTCCTCCACTCTCTACTCTGTCTCTGCTCTCTCTCTTCTTCTCCTCCACTCTACTCTGTCTCTGTCTCTCTCTTCTTCTCACTCCTCTCTACTCTCTCTCTGTCTCTCTCTCTTCTTCTCCTCCACTCTACTCTCTCTCTGTCTCTCTCTCTCTTCTTCTCCCTCCACTCTGCTCTCTCTCTGTCTCTCTCTCTTCTTCTTCTCCACTCCACTCTACTCTCTCTCTGTCTCTCTCTCTCTCTTCTTCTCCTCCACTCTACTCTCTCTCTGTCTCTCTCCTCTCATATCTTCTCACTCCCTCCCTCTCTCTCTGTCTCTCTCTCTGTCTCTCTCTTCTTCTTCTCCTCCACTCTACTCTCTCTCTGTCTCTCTCTCTCTTCTTCTCCTCCACTCTACTCTCTCTCTGTCTCTCTCTCTTCTTCTTCTCCTCCACTCTACTCTCTCTCTGTCTCTCTCTCTTCTTCTCCTCCACTCTACTCTACTCTCTCTCTCTCTGTCTCTCTCTCTTCTTCTTCTCCTCCACTCTATCTCTCTCTCTGTCTCTCTCTCTTCTTCTTCTCCTCCACTCTACTCTCTCTTTGTCTCTCTCTCTTCTTCTTCTCCTCCACTCTACTCTCTCTTGTCTCTCTCTCTCTCTTCTTCTCCTCCACTCTACTCTCTCTCTGTCTCTCTCTTCTTCTTCTTCTCCTCTCTACTCTACTCTCTCTCTGTCTCTCTCTTCTTCTTCTCCTCCACTCTACTCTCTTTGTCTCTCTCTCTTCTTCTTCTCCTCCACTCTACTCTCTCTTTGTCTCTCTCTCTCTTCTTCTTCTCCTCCACTCTACTCTCTCTCTGTCTCTCTCTCTTCTTCTTCCCCTCCACTCTACTCTCTCTCTGTCTCTCTCTCTTCTTCTTCTCCTCTCTACTCTCTCTTTGTCTCTCTCTCTGTCTCTCTCTCTTCTTCTTCTCCTCTCTACTCTCTCTTTGTCTCTCTCTCTTCTCTCTCTCACTCTACTCTCTCTGTCTCTCTCTCTCTTCTTCTCCTCCACTCTACTCTCTCTCTGTCTCTCTCTCTTCTTCTTCTCCTCCACTCCTACTCTCTCTCTGTCTCTCTCTCTTCTTCTTCTCCTCCACTCTACTCTCTCTTTGTCTCTCTCTCTGTCTCTCTCCCTTCTTCTTCTCCACTCTCTCTCTTTGTCTCTCTCTCTTCTTCTCTCCTCTCTACTCTCTTTGTCTCTCTCTCTTCTTCTTCTCCTCCACTCTACTCTCTCTCTGTCTCTCTCTCTTCTTCTTCTCCTCCACTCTACTCTCTCTCTGTCTCTCTCTCTTCTTCTTCTCCTCCACTCTACTCTGTCTCTGTCTCTCTCTCTCTCTTCTTCTCCTCCACTCTACTTCTCTCTCTGTCTCTCTCTCTTCTTCTTCTCCTCCACTCTACTCTCTCTGTCTCTCTCTCTCTTCTTCTTCTCCTCCACTCTACTCTCTCTCTGTCTCTCTCTCTCTTCTCCTTCTCCTCCTACTCTACTCTGTCTCTGTCTCTCTTCTTTCTTCTCCTCTACTCTCCTCTCTCTCTATCTCTCTTCTTCTCCTCCACTCTACTCTCTCTCTGTCTCTCTCTCTTCTTCTTCTCCTCCACTCTACTCTCTTTGTCTCTCTCTGTCTCTCTCTCTTCTTCTCCCTTCTCCTCCACTCTACTCTCTCTCTGTCCCTCTCTCTTTCTTCTCCTCCTCACTCTACTCTCTCTCTGTCTCTCTCTCTTCTTCTTCTCCTCCACTCTACTCTCTCTCTGTCTCTCTCTCTTCTTCTTCTCCTCTCTACTCTCTCTCTACTCTCTCTCTCTCTCTTCTTCTCCTCGACTCTCTCTCTCTCTCTCTCTCTCTTCTCTCCACTCTACTCTCTCTCTGTCTCTCTCTCTCTTCTTCTCCTCCACTCTACTCTCTCTCTGTCTCTCTCTCTTCTTCTTCTCCTCCACTCTACTCTCTCTCTGTCTCTCTCTCTTCTTCTTCTCCTCCACTCTACTCTCTCTCTGTCTCTCTCTCTTCTTCTTCTCCTCCACATCCACTCTCTCTCTGTCTCTCTCTATCTGCTCTGCTCTATTTGTAAATCATATATATATATATATATATATATATTTCATTTGTAAATAAATAACATATATATATATGATATATATATATATTTTATTTAATAAATATATATATACATGATAATAATAAACTGGCTGTCATTTTATATACTTATATATATAGTATATATATATTTTTATTGGCTGTCATAAATAACCATGTCTCTGTCTCTCTCTCTTCTTCTTCTCCTCCCACTCTCTCTGTCTCTGTCTCTCTCTCTCTTCTTCTTCTCCTCCACTCTACTCTCTCTTTGTCTCTCTCTCTCTTCTTCTTCTCCTCGCACTCTACTGTCTCCTCCTGTCCTCTCTCTCTCGTTCTTCTCCTCCACCTCTACTCTCTTTCTGTCTCTCTCTCGTTCTTCTTCTCCTCACCTACTCTCTCTCTGTCTCTCTCTCTTCCTTCTTCTCCTCCACTTTTCTACATCTCTTCTCTGTCTCTCTCTCTCTTTCTTCTCCTCCACTCCACTCTCTCTCTGTCTATCTCTCTGTCTCTCTCTCTCTTCTTCTCCTCCACTCTACTCTCTCTCTGTCTCTCTCTCTTCTTCTCTCCTCCACTCTACTCTCTCTTTGTCCTCCTCATCCTGTCTCTCTCTCTTCTTTCTCCTCTACTCCTCTCTCTTCTTCTTCTCCTCCACTCTACTCTCTCTCTGTCTCTCTCTTCTTGAGCAGCACACTCCACTCAACTCCTCTCTCTGTCTCTCCTCTCTTCTTCTTCTCTCCACTCTACTACTCTCTTTGTCTCTCTTCTTCTCTCTCTCTTCTTCTTCTCCTCCACTCTACTCTCTCTCTGTCTCTCTCTCTTCTTCTTCTTCTCCTCCACCTCACTCTCTCTCTGTCTCTCTCTCTACTTCTTCTTCTCCTCTCTACTCTCTCCTTTGTCTCTACTCTCTCTCATCTCTCTCTTCTCCTTCTTCTCCTCCACTCTACTTCTCTCTCTCTGTCTCTCTCTCTCTTCTTCTTCTCCTCCACTCTACTCTCTCTCTGTCTCTCTCTTCTGTCTCTCTCCTCCGCTTCTACTCCTCCTCCTGCTCTCTGTCTCTCTATTATTCTATTATACATATATCTTTCTGTCTCTCTCTCTACTTCTACTCCTCCCTCTACTCCTGTCTCTGCCTCTCTCTTCTTCTCTCCTCCACTCTACTCTCTCTCTGTCTCTCTCTCTTCTTCTACTCCACTCTACTGTCTCTCTGTCTCTCTCTCTCTTCTTCTCCTCCACTCTACTCTCTTTCTGTCTCTCTCTCTTCTTCTTCTCCTCCACTCTACTCTCTCTCTCGTCTCTCTCTCTTCTTCTTCCTCCTCCCTCTACTCTCTCTCTGTCTCTCTCTCTCTTTTTCTTCTCCTCCACTCCACTCTCTCTCTGTCTCTCTCTCTGTCTCTCTCTCTCTTCTTCTCCTCCACTCTACTCTCTCTCTGTCTCTCTCTCTTCTTCTTCTCCTCCTACTCTACTCTCTCTTTGTCTCTCTCTCTGTCTCTCTCTCTCTCTCTTCTCCTCCACTCTACTCTCTCTCTGTCTCTCTCTTCTTCTTCTCCTCCACTCCTACTCTCTCTCTGTCTCTCTCTCTCTTCTTCTTCCTCCACTCTACTCTGTCTCTGTCTCTCTCTCTTCTCTCTCCTCCTCTACTCTCTCTCTGTCTCTCTCTCTCTTCTTCTCCTCCACTCTACTGTCTCTCTGTCTCTCTCTCTCTTCTTCTCCTCCACTCTACTCTCTTCTGTCTCTCTCTCTTCTTCTTCTCCTCCACTCTACTCTCTCTCTGTCTCTCTCTCTTCTTCTTCTCCTCCACTCTACTCTCTCTGTCTCTCTCTCTCTTTCTTCTCCCTCCACTCCACTCTCTCTCTGTCTCTCTCTGTCTCTCTCTCTTCTTCTCGCTCTACTCTCTGTCTCTCTTCTTCTCCTCCACTCTACTCTCTCTTGTCTCTCTCTGTCTCTCTCTTCTTTCTCCTCTACTCTCTCTCTTCTTCTCCACTCTACTCTCTCTCTGTCTCTCTTCTTCTTCTCCTCCACTCTACTCTCTGTCTCTCTCTCTTCTTCTTCTCCTCCACTCCTACTTCTCTTTGTCTCTCTCTGTCTCTCTCTTCTTCTCCTCCACTCTACTTCTCTGTCTCTCTCTTCTTCTTCTCCTCCACTCTACTCTCTCTCTGTTCCTCTGCCCTCTCTCTTCTCTTTCTTCTCCTCCTACTCTCTTTGTCTCTCTTCTTCTTCTGCTCCTCCACCTCACTTCTCCTTGTCCCTCTCTCTTCTCTCTCCACTCCACCTTCTCTGTCTTCTTTGCTCCACTCTACTTTCTTGTTCTCTCTTCTTTTCTCCTCCACTGTTACTTCCTTCTTGTCTCTCTGTTTCTCTCTCTTCTTCTCTTCTCCACTTACTTCTCTGTACTCTCTCTCTCTTCTTTCCTCCACTCTACTCTCTCTCTGTCTCTCTCTCTCCTCCACTCTACTCTCTGCTCTCTCTTCTGTCTCTCTTCCACTACTTGTCTCCTCTGCTCTCTCTTCTTCTCTCTCACTACTCTGTCTCCTTCCTCCACTGCCTCTCTCTCTCTCTTCTTTCTCCTCTCCTCCACTCCCACTGTCTGTCCCTCTCTCTTCTTCCTCCACTCTACTCTGCCTTTCCGTCTCTTTACTCTTCTTCTCCTCGCACTCTGGCCCTGCCTCTTCTTCTTCTCCTCCACCTCCTACCTCTGTTCCTCTCTGTCTTCTCTCTCCACTTTACTCTTCTGCCTTCACTCTACTTCTCTCTCGCTCTACTTCCTCTCTGCCTTTCTTTCTTCTTCCTCCCTCTACTTCTCTATTCCTCTCTCTCTGTCTCCTCCATCCACTCTCTCTGTCTTCTCCTCTCACTCCTCCACTCGTACTTTCTCTCTGTTCTCTCTCTCTTCTTCTTCTCCCTCCACTCTACTCTCTCTCTGTCTCTCTCTCTCTCTTCTTCTCCTCCACTCACTCTCTCTCTGTCTCTCTCTCTTCTCCGCTCCTCTCTTCTCTCTCTCTGCCTCTCTCTTCTCCCTCCACTCTACTCTCTCTGTCTCTTCTCTCTTCTCTCCTCGTCTCTTCTCTCTCTCTGTCTCTCTCTCTCCTCTTCTTCTCCTCACTCTACTCCCTCTGTCTCTCTCTCTCTTTCTTCTTCTCCTCCACTCTCTCTGTCTCTCTCTCGTCTCTCTCTTCTTCTTCTCCTCTTCTCCTCCACTCTACTTCTTTGTCTCTCTCTCTTCTTCTCTCTCCTACTCCTTCTGTCTCTCTCTCTTCTCTCTCCTCACTCTACTCTCTCTGCTTCCTTTCTTCTTCTTCTCCTCCACTCTACTCCCGTCTCTTCTTTCTCTTCTCTTCTTCTCCTCCACTCTACTCTCTCTCTGTCTCTCTCTCTTCTTCTTCTCCTACTCTACTCTCTCTGTCTCTCTTCTCTTCTTCTCTCACTCTACTCTCTCTCTCTCTCTTCTTCTCCTCCTCACTCTCTCTCTGTCTCTCTCTCTTCTTCTCTCTCTTCTTCTCCTCTACTCTCTCTCTGTCTCTCTCTCTCTTCTTCTTCTCCTCCACTCTACTCTCTCTCTGTCTCTCTCTCTTCTTCTTCTCCTCCACTCTACTCTATCTCTGTCTCTCTCTCTCTCTCTTCTCTCTCTCTGCTCTCTCTCTTCTCCTCTACTCTCTCTGTCTCTCTCTCTTCTTCTTCTCCTCCACTCTACTCTCTCTCTGTCTCTCTCTCTTCTTCTTCTCCTCCACTCTACTCTCTCTCTGTCTCTCTCTCTTCTTCTTCTCCTCCACTCTACTCTCTCTCTGTATATCTCTCTGTCTCTCTTCTTCTCCTCCACTCTACTCTCTCTCTGTCTCTCTCTCTTCTTCTTCTCCTCCACTCTATCTACCTCTCTCTGTCTCTCTCTCTTCTCTCTACTTCTCTCTATCTCATCTCTCTCTTTACTCTCTCATCTGTCTCTCTCTTCTTCTCCTCCACTCTACTCTCTCTCGTCTCTCTCTCTTCTTCTTCTCCTCCACTCTACTCTCTCTTTGTCTCTCTCTGTCTCCACTCTCTCTCTTTCATCTGCCTCTCTCTGTCTCTCTCTTCTTCTTCTCCTCCACTCTACTCTCTCTCTGTCTCTCTCTCTCTTCTTCTTCTCCTCCACTCTACTCTCTCTTTGTCTCTCTCTCTTCTTCTTCTCCTCCACTCTACTCTCTCTCTGTCTCTCTCTCTCTTCTTCTTCTCCTCCACTCTACTCTCTCTCTGTCTCTCTCTCTTCTTCTTCTCCTCCACTCTACTCTCTTTGTCTCTCTCTCTTCTTCTTCTCCTCCACTCTACTCTCTCTTTGTCTCTCTCTCTGTCTCTCTCTCTTCTTCTTCTCCTCCACTCTACTCTCTCTTTGTCTCTCTCTCTTCTTCTTCTCCTCCACTCTACTCTCTCTTTGTCTCTCTCTCTCTTCTTCTTCTCCTCCACTCTACTCTCTCTCTGTCTCTCTCTCTTCTTCTTCTTCCTCCACTCTACTCTGTCTCTGTCTCTCTCTCTTCTTCTTCTTCTCCTCCACTCTACTCTCTCTTTGTCTCTCTCTCTTCTTCTTCTCCTCCACTCTACTCTGTCTCTCTGTCTCTCTCTCTTCTTCTTCTCCTCCACTCTACTCTGTCTCTGTCTCTCTCTCTCTTCTTCTTCTCCTCCACTCTACTCTGTCTGTCTCTCTCTCTTCTTCTTCTCCTCCACTCTACTCTGTCTCTGTCTCTCTCTCTCTCTTCTTCTTCTCCTCCACTCTACTCTCTCTCTGTCTCTCTCTCTCTTCTTCTTCTCCTCCACTCTACTCTCTCTCTGTCTCTCTCTTCTTCTTCTTCTCCTCCACTCTACTCTCTCTCTGTCTCTCTCTTTCTTCTTCTCCTCCACTCTACTCTGTCTCTGTCTCTCTCTCGTCTCTCTTCTTCTCTCTCTCACTCCACTCTCTCTGTCTGTCTCTCTCTCTTTTCCTCCACTCTACTCTCTCTGTCTCTCTCTCTCTTCTTCTCCTCCACTCTACTCTCTCTCTCTCTCTCTCTCTCTCTCTCTTCTCCTCCACTCTCACTCTCTCTCTGTCTCTCTTCTTCTTCTCCTCTACTCTCTCTCTCTGTCTCTCTCTTCTTCTTCTCCTCTCTCTCTCTCTCTATCTCTCTCTTCTTCTCCTCCACTCTACTCTCTCTGTCTCTCTCTCTTCTTCTTCTCCTCCACTCTACTCTGTCTCTGTCTCTCTCTCTTCTTCTTCTCCTCCACTCTACTCTCTCTCTGTCTCTCTCTCTCTTCTTCTTCTCCACTCTCTCTCTGTCTCTCTCTCTTCTTCTTCTCCTCCACTCTACTCTCTCTCTTCTCTCTCTCTGTCTCTCTCTCTTCTTCTTCTCCTCCACTCTACTCTCTCTGTCTCTCTCTTCTTCTTCTCCTCCACTCTACTCTCTCTCTGTCTCTCTCTCTTCTTCTTCTCCTCCACTCTACTCTGTCTCTGTCTCTCTCTCTTCTTCTCCTCCACTCTACTCTCTCTCTGTCTCTCTCTCTCTTCTTCTCCTCCACTCTACTCTCTTTTCTGTCTCTCTCTCTCTTCTTCTTCTCCTCCACTCTACTCTCTCTCTGTCTCTCTCTCTTCTTCTTCTCCTCCACTCTACTACTCTCTGTCTCTCTCTCTCTAAACATTTCGTCATAAATAAACAAATATGTGATGTAATATGTGCTCTATATCTATTTCTGTCCACATCTACATATCTCTGATATGTCTCTCTCTTCTTCTTTAACCAAATATCAAATACTATCTTTGTCTATATCTGCGTGTAATATCTCTTCTTCTGCATCTAATATCTCTTCTTCTTCTCCTCCACTCTACTCTCTCTGTCTCTCTTCTTCTTCTCCTCCCACTCCACTCTCTCTCTATCTCTCTCTTCTTCTCCTCCACTCTACTCTCTCTCTGTCTCTCTCTCTTCTTCTCCTCCCTCTACTCTCTCTTGTCTCTCTCTCTCTCTCTCTCTTCTTCTTCTTCTCCTCCACTCTATCTCTCTTTGTCTCTCTCTTTGTCCCTCTCTTCTTCTTCTCCTCCACTCTCTCTCTCTTTGTCTCTCTCTGTTCTCTCTTCTTCTTCTTCTCGCTCTCTCTCTTTGTCTCTCTCTCTCTTCTTCTTCTCCTCCACTCTACTCTCTCTCTGTCTCTCTCTCTTCTTCTTCTCCTCCACTCTACTCTCTCTTTGTCTCTATCTCTCTCTTCTTCTCCTCCCTCTCTCTTCTCTGTCTCTCTCTTCTTCTTCTCCTCCACTCTACTCTCTCTGTCTCTCTCTCTTCTTCTTCTCCTCCACTCTACTCTCTCTTTGTCTCTCTCTCTGTCTCTCTCTCTTCTTCTCCTCCACTCTACTCTCTCTCTGTCTCTCTCTCTTCTTCTTCTCCTCCACTCTACTCTCTCTTTGTCTCTCTCTCTGTCTCTCTCTCTTCTTCTTCTCCTCCTCTACTCTCTCTTTGTCTCCTCTCTTCTTCTTCTCCTCCACTCTACTCTCTTTGTCTCTCTCTCTTCTTCTTCTCCTCCACTCTTCTCTCTCTCTGTCTCTCTCTACTCTCCTCACTCTATCTCTTGTCTCTCTCTCTTCTTCTTTCCTCCACTCTACTCTCTCTTTGTCTCTCTCTGTCTCTCTCGCTTCTTCTTCTCCTCCACTCTACTCTCTGCTTTTGTCTCTCTCTTCTTCTTCTCCTCCACTCTACTCTCTCTCTGTCTCTCTCTCTTCTTCTTCTCCTCCACTCTACTCTCTCTGTCTCTCTCTCTTCTTCTTCTCCTCCACTCTACTCTCTCTCTGTCTCTCTCTCTCTTCTTCTTCTCCTCCACTCTACTCTGTCTCATCCCTCCCTCTCTTCTTCTGTCTCCTCCACTCTACTCTCTCTCTGTCTCTCACATCAAAACATCTACTCCTCCACTCTGACTCTCTCTCTCTGTCTCTCTCTCTTCTTCTATCAAATCCTCCACTCTACTCTCTCTGTCTCTCTACTTTCATCTCTCATCACTCCACTCTCTCTCTCTCTGATCTCTCTCTATCTTCTTCTTCTCCTCCACTCTACATATCTCTGCTCTCTCTCTCAAACTCGCTGCCACTCTACTCTACTTGTCTCTCTCGCTCTCTCTGTCTCTCTCTTCTTCGCTGTCATCCCTAACCACTCTACTCTCTCTCTGTCTCTCTTCTTCTTCTCCTCCACTCTACTCTCTCTTGTCTCTCGCTCTGTCTCTCTCTCTTCTTCTTCTCCTCCACTCTACTCTCTCTTTGTCTCTCTCTCTTCTTCTTCTCCTCCTCTACTCTCCTCTTTGCCTACTCTCACTCTCTGTCTCTCTCTCTTCTTCTTCTCCTCCACTCTACTCTCTCTCTGTCTCTCTCTTCTTCTCCCTCCACTCTACTCTCTCTGTCTCTCTCTCTCTTCTACTTCCTCCTCTACTCGTCTCTCTGTCTCTCTCGCTTCTTCTCCCTCCACTCTACTCTCTTTCTGTCTCTCTCTTCTTCTTCTCCTCCACTCTACTCGCTCTCTGTCTCTCTCTCTTCTTCTCCTCCCTCCACTCTACTCTCTGTCTCTCTCTCTTCTTCTCCTCCACTCCACTCTACTCTCTGTCTCTCTCTCTGTCTCTCTCTTCTTCTCCTCCACTCTACTCTCTCTCTGTCTCTCTCTCTCTTTCTCCTCCACCTGTTCCCTCTCTTTCGTCTCTCTCTCTGTCTCTCTCATCTCTCTCTCTCTTCTTCTCCTCCACTCTACTCTCTCTCTCTGTCTCTCTTCTCTCTCTTCTTCTCCTCCACTCTACTCTCTCTCTGTCTCTCTCTCTCTTCTTCTTCTCCTCCACTCTACTCTGTCTCTGTCTCTCTCTCTTCTTTCTCCTCCACTCTACTCTCTCTCTGTCTCTCTCTCTTCTTCTCCCTCCCACTCTACTGTCTCTCTGTCTCTCTCTCTCTTCTTCTCCTCCACTCTCTACTCTCTTTCTGTCCCTCTCTCTTCTTCTTCTCCTCCACTCTGCTCTCTCTCTGTCTCTCTCTCTCTTCTTCTTCTCCTCCACTCTACTCTCTCTCTGTCTCTCTCTCTCTTTTCTTCTCCTCCTCCTCCACTCTCTGTCTCTCTCTCTGTCTCTCTCTCTCTTCTCCTCCTCACTCTACTCTCTCTCTGTCTCTCTCTCTTCTTCTTCTCCTCGCTCTACTCTCTCTGTCTCTCTCTCTCTGTCTCTCTCTCTTCTTCTCCTCCACTCCACTCTCTCTCTCTGTCTCTCTCTCTCTCTCTCTTCTTCTCCTCCTCCACTCTACTCTCTCTGTCTCTCTCTCTCTTCTTCTTCTCCTCCACTCTACTCTCTCTCTCTCTCTCTCTCTCTCTCTCTCTCTCTCTCTTCTTCTCCTCCACTCTACTCTCTCTCTGTCTCTCTCTTCTTCTTCTCCTTCTCTCTACTTCTCTCTCTGTCTCTCTCTCTTCTTCTCCTCCACTCTACTCTCTCTCTGTCTCTCTCTCTTCTTCTTCTTCTCCTCCACTCTACTCTGTCTCTGTCTCTCTCTCTTCTTCTTCTCAAACCACTCTACTCTCTCTCTCTGTCTCTCTCTCTCTTCTTCTCCTCCCACTCTTACTCTCTCTCTGTCTCTCTCTTTCTTCTTCTCCTCCACTCTACTCTCTCTCTGTCTCTCTCTCTGTCTCTCTCTCTTCTTCTTCTCCTCCACTCTACTCTCTCTCTCTGTCTCTCTCTTCTTCTTCTCCTCCACTCTACTCTCTCTCTGTCTCTCTCTCTTCTTCTTCTCCTCCACTCTACTCTGTCTCCTGTCTCTCTCCTCTTCTCCTCCACTCTACTCTCTCTCTGTCTCTCTCTCTCTTCTTCTCCTCCACTCTACTCTCTCTCTGCTCTCTCTCTTCTTCTTCTCCTCCACTCTACTCTCTCTCTGTCTCTCTCTCTTCTTCTTCTCCTCCACTCTACTCTCTCTCTGTCTCTCTCTTTTGTCTCTCTCCTCTCACTCTCTCTGTCTCTCTCGTCTCTATCTCTCTTCTCTTCTCCTACTCTACTCTCTCTCTCTGCTCTCTCTCTTCTTCTTCTCCTCCACTCTATCTCTCTTTGTCTCTCTGTCTATCTCTCTTCTTCTCCTCTATCTCTCTCTTCTTCTTCTCCTCCATCTACTCTTCTCTGTCTCTCTCTTCTTCTTCTCTCACTCACTCTCTCTTTGTCTCTATCTCTCTCTTCTTCTCCTCCACTCTACTCTCTCTCTGTCTCTCTCTCTTCTTCTTCTCCTCCACTCTACTCTCTCTGTCTCTCTCTCTGTCTCTCTCTTCTTCTTCTTCTCCTCCACTCTACTCTCTCTTTGTCTCTCTCTCTGTCTCTCTCTTCTTCTCTCTCTCCTCCCACTCTACTCTCTTTGTCTCTCTCTCTGTCTCTCTCTCTTCTTCTTCTCCTCCACTCTACTCTCTCTCTGTCTCTCTCTCTCTCTTCTTCTCCTCACACTCTACTCTCTCTCTGTCTCTCTCTTCTTCTTCTCCTCCACTCTACTTCTCTTTGTCTCTATCTCTCTCTTCTTCTCCTCCACTCTATCTCTCTCTGTCTCTCTCTTCTTCTTTTCCTCCACTCTACTCTCTCTTGTCTCTCTCTCTTCTTTTTCTCCTCCACTCTACTTCTCCCTCTCTTGTTTCTCTCTCTTCTTCTTCTCCTCTCTCCTCTCTGTCTCTCTCTTCTTCTTCTCCTCTCTACTCTCTCTTCTCGTCTCTCTCTCTTCTTCTTCTCCTCTCTCCACTCTTCTCTCTCTGTCTCTGCTCTCTCTTCTTCTCCTCCACTCTACTCTCCTCTGTCTCTCTCTCTTCTTCTTCTCCTCCACTCTACTCTCTCTCTGTCTCTCTCTCTTCTTCTCCTCCACTCTACTCTCTCTCTCTGCTCTCTCTCCTTTCTTCTCCTCCACTCTACTCTTTCTCTCTGTCTCTCTCTCTTCTCTCTTCTCCTCTCACTCTACTCTCTCTCTGTCTCTCTCTCCCTTCTTCTTCTCCTCCACTCTACTTCTCTCTCTGTCTCTTCTCTCTCTCTCTCTCTTCTCCTCCTCTACTTCTACTCTCCACTCTGTCTCTCTCTCTTCTTCTTCTCCTCCACTCTACTCTGTCTCTGTCTCTCTCTCTCTTCTTCTCCTCCACTCTACTCTCTCTGTCTCTCTCTTCTTCTTCTCCTCCACTCTACTCTCTCTCTGTCTCTCTCTCTTCTTCTTCTCCTCCACCTACTTCTCTTGTCTCTCTCTCTTCTTCTCCCACTCTACTCTCTCTCTCTGTCTCTCTCTTCTTCTTCTTCTCCTCCACTCTACTCTCTCTCTGTCTCTCTCTCTTCTTCTTCTCCTCCACTCTCTCTCTGTCTCTCTCTCTCCTCTCTCTCTTCTCCTCCACTCTACTCTCTCTCTGCTCTCTCTCTCTCTCTGCTCTCTTTCTCTCTCTCTGCTCTCTCTCTCTTTCTTCTCCTCCACTCTACTCTCTCTCTGCTCTCTTCTTCTTCTCCTCCACTCTACTCTCTCTGTCTCTCTCTCTTCTTCTCCTCCACTCTACTCTGTCTCTGTCTCTCTTCTCTTCTCCCTCTCCTCTCTCTTTCTCTCTCTTCTCTCCACTCTACTCTCTCTGTCTCTCTCTTCTTCTTCTTCTCCTCCACTCTACTCTCTCTCTGTCTCTCTCTTCTTCTTCTTCTCCTCCACTCTACTCTCTCTCTGTCTCTCTCTCTCTTCTTCTTCTCTCCACTCTACTCTCTCTCTGTCTCTCTCTCTTCTTTCTCCTCCTCCACTCTACTCTCTCTTTGCTCTCTCTCTCTGTCTCTCTCTCTTCTTCTCCTCCACTCTACTCTCTCTCGTCTCTCTCTCTCTTCTTCTCCTCCACTCTCTCTCTCTGTCTCTCTCTCTCTCTCTTCTTCTCCTCCACTCTACTCTCTCTCTGTCTCTCTCTCTCTTCTTCTCCTCCACTCTACTCTCTCTCTGTCTCTCTCTCTCTTCTTCTTCTCCTCCACTCTACTCTCTCTCTGTCTCTCTCTCTTCTTCTCCTCCACTCTACTCTCTGTCTCTCTCTCTTCTTCTCCTCCACTCTACTCTCTCTGTCTCTCTCTCTTCTTCTCCTCCACTCTACTCTCTCTCTGTCTCTCTCTCTCTTCTTTCTCCTCCACTCTACTCTCTCTGTCTCTCTCTCTCTTCTTCCTCCTCCACTCTACTCTCTCTCTGTCTCTCTCTCTTCTTCTTCTCCTCCACTCTACTCTCTCTCTGTCTCTCTCTCTCTCTTCTTCTTCTCCTCCACTCTACTCTCTCTCTGCTCTCTCTCTCTCTCTCTCTTCTCTCTCCACTCTACTCTCTCTCTGTCTCTCTCTCTTCTTCTCCTCTACTCTCTCTCTGTCTCTCTCTCTTCTTCTCCTCCCCTCTACTCTGTCTCTCTCTTCTTCTTCTCCTCCACTCTACTCTCTCTTTGTCTCTCTCTCTGTCTCTCTCTCTTCTTCTTCTCCTCCACTCTACTCTCTCTTTGTCTCTCTCTCTTCTTCTTCTCCTCCCTCCTGCTCTCTCTTTGTCTCTCTTTCTCTCTTCTTCTTCTCCTCCTCCTACTCTCCTCTCTGTCATATATTCTTCATTCTCCTCCACTCTACTCTCTCTTTGTCTCTCTCTCTCTTCTTCTTCTCCCTCCACTCCATAATATATTTGTCTCTCTCTTCTTCTCCCTCCACTCTACTCTCTCTTTGTCTCTCTCTTCTCCACCTCCACTCTGACTCTGTCTTTGTTCTCCTCTAATTTCTTCTGTCTCCATCTTCTTCTCCTGTCTCTCTACTCTTCTGCTCCTCTACTCTCTCCTCTTTTGTCTCTCTCTCTCTTCTTCTTCTCCTCCACTCTACTCTCTCTTTGTCTCTCTCTCTCTCTCTTCTTCCTCCACTCCACTCTCTCTCTGTCTCCTCTCTTCTTCTCCACTCTACTCTGTCTCTGTCTCTCTCTCTCTTCTTCTCTCCTCCACTCCACTCTCTTTGTCTCTCTCTCTCTGCTTCTTCTTCTCCACTCTACTCTCTTTGTCTCTCTCTCTTCTTCTTCTCCTCCACTCTACTCTCTCTTTGTCTCTCTCTTCTTCTTCTCCTCCACTCTACTCTCTCTGTCTCTCTCTCTTCTTCTTCTCCTCCACTCTACTCTGTCTCTGTCTCTCTCTCTTCTTCTTCTCCTCCACTCTACTCTGTCTCTGTCTCTCTCTCTTTCTTCTTCTCCTCCACTCTACTCTCTTTTGTCTCTCTCTCTTCTTCTTCTCCTCCACTCTACTCTCTCTCTGTCTCTGTCTCTCTTCTTCTTCTCCTCCACTCTACTCTGTCTGTCTCTCTCTCTCTTCTTCTTCTCCTCCACTCCACTCTCTCTCTGTCTCTCTCTCTTCTTCTCCTCTACTCTCTCTCTCTCTCTCTCTTCTTCTTCTCCTTCCTCCACTCTACTCTCTCTTCTTCTTCTCCTCCACTCTACTCTCTCTCTGTCTCTCTCTCTCTTCTTCTTCTCCTCCACTCTACTCTCTCTCTCTGTCTCTCTCTCTCTCTTCTTCTCCTCTACTCTCTCTGTCTCTCTCTCTTCTTCTTCTCCTTCCTCCTACTCTCTCTCTGTCTCTCTCTCTCTCTCTCTCTTTCTTCTCCTCCTCCACTCTCTCTCTGTCTCTCTCTCTCTTCTTCTTCTCCCTCCACTCTACTCTCTCTTTGTCTCTCTCTCTCTCTCTTCTCCTCCACTCCACTCTCTCTCTGTCTTTCTCTCTCTTCTTCTTCTCCTCCACTCTACTCTCTCTCTGTCTCTCTCTCCTTCTTCTCCTCCACTCTACTCTCTCTCTCTCTCAATCTCTGCATCTCTCTCTCTCTCTCTCCCTCTCTCTCTCTCTCTCTCTCAATCTCTCTCTCTCTCTCTCTCTCTCTCTCTCTCTCTCTCTCTCCCTCTCCCTATCTCTCTCTCTCTCTCTCCCTCTCCCCTATCTCTCTCTCCCCTCTCTCTCTATCTCCCTCTCCTCTCTCTCTCTCTCTCTCCCCTCTCTCTCTTTCTCTCTCTCTCTCTCCCTCTCTCCTATCTCTAATTATTTATGAGTGTTTGTGACACTCTTTTATACCATAATACTGTATTTACTCTCCTCTCTAATTTCTGCTAATGGTGGATTACTGACTAATCTCTATACTGAAGATACTATACTCATCTACCCTCTGCTCCGGCCCAGACCTCAGCTACATCCCGAATGGTACCCTCCTCCCCATGTAGTGCACTTCGGCACCTATGTGCTCTGGTCAAAAGTAGTGCACTATGTAGGGAATAGGGTGTCATAGGGATCTGGTCTAACTATGTAGGGAATAGGGTGTCATTTGGGACAGATTTCAATGTAATGATCTACAGTCCTACAGTATGGTGTTAATGATCTACAGTATGGTGTTAATGATCTACAGTCCTACAGTATGGTGTTAATGATCTACAGTATGGTGTTAATGACCTACAGTCCTACAGTATTGTGTTAATGATCTACAGTATGGTGTTAATGACCTACAGTATGGTGTTAATGATCTACAGTATGGTGTTAATGACCTACAGTCCTACAGTATTGTGTTAATGATCTACAGTATGGTGTTAATTATCTACAGTATGGTGTTAATGATCTACAGTATGGTGTTAATGATCTACAGTATGGTGTTAATGATCTAAAGTCCTACAGTATGGTGTTAATGATCTACAGTCCTACAGTATGGTGTTAATGATCTACAGTATTGTGTTAATGATCTACAGTATGGTGTTAATGATCTACAGTATGGTGTTAATGATCTACAGTATGGTGTTAATGACCTACAGTATGGTGTTAATGGTGGTACAGTATGGTGTTAATGAAAACATACTGTTTTGAGGGGACATTTAATGATCTAAACATACTGCTGTAAGGGGACATTTAATGTTGGAAACATACTGCTATGAGGGGACATTTAATGTTGGAAACATACTGCTATGAGGGTTTAATGTTGGAAACATACTGCTATGAGGGGACATTTAATGTTGGAAACATACTGCTATGAGGGGACATTTAATGTTGGAAACATACTGTCTATGAGGGGACATTTCATGTTGGAAACATACTGCTGTAAGGGGACATTTAATGTTGGAAACATACTGCTATGAGGGGACATTTAATGTTGGAAACATACTGCTGTATGGGGACATTTAATGTTGGAAACATACTGCTATGAGGGGACATTTAATGTTGGAAACATACTGCTGTAAGGGGACATTTAATGTTGGAAACATACTGCTATGAGGGGACATTTAATGTTGGAAACATACTGCTATGAGGGGACATTTAATGTTGGAAACATACTGCTATGAGGGGACATTTAATGTTGGAAACATACTGCTGTAAGGGGACATTTAATGTTGGAAACATACTGCTATGAGGGGACATTTAATGTTGGAAACATACTGCTATGAGGGGACATTTAATGTTGGAAACATACTGCTATGAGGGGACATTTAATGTTGGAAACATACTGCTATGAGGGGACATTTAATGTTGGAAACATACTGCTATGAGGGGACATTTAATGTTGGAAACATACTGCTATGAGGGGACATTTAATGTTGGAAACATACTGCTATGAGGGGACATTTAATGTTGGAAACATACTGCTATGAGGGGACATTTCATGTTGGAAACATACTGCTGTAAGGGGACATTTAATGTTGGAAACATACTGCTATGAGGGGACATTTAATGTTGGAAACATACTGCTGTAAGGGGACATTTAATGTTGGAAACATACTGCTATGAGGGGACATTTAATGTTGGAAACATACTGCTATGAGGGCACATTTAATGTTGGAAACATACTGCTGTAAGGGGACATTTAATGTTGGAAACATACTGCTACGAGGGCATTGTCTAAAGCATATAATATCCAAGAATTCAAACACACAAGATTCTCAAGTGCTGTAATTGGTGCAGTACAACATCCTACACTCATCATCATCTATATACATGTCATTAAGGGCACATGTACATTTCAGAAAGGTTGGGTTCATGTGCTCTATAGGAGGCTTCCAGTAATTCATAATTTACAGAAATAACAGGCTCCAAACACCACAACTATTACTTACTATGGGTACTTCTTCTCTCTGTTTTGAACACTCACACACACACACACATGGGTACTTTTCACTCTGTTGTGAACACACACACACACACACACACACACACACACACACACACACACACACACACACACATTACACACACACACACACACACACACACACACACACACACACACACACACAATCCCAATCCCTCTCTGCAAAAACAGGGCAAGATCCTTGAACCGCCTCTCCCTGCCCATCCCAGCGGCTGTCTAATCTCATTGGTTGCCGTCAAGGGGGTGTATTTGCATATTGTGGGCGTGTTCCCGACTCAGTGTTGGGATGAATGACTCTGTTCAGTTCAGAAGGCGACAAGACAGCAACGAACTCTGCAGAGGCTATGTGCTGCTGCTACGGTGATCAACTCAGCACACGACAAAACCTCTGATGCGTTTAGCTCCGGGCTCTCCGCTCCGGTCTGTAGGTCAAACCACGTCGAGCCAGGTGGAATAAACATGTTCGACAAAACAGGACCCGGACTTAGCTCGAGAGGAGTACTGTGGGTAAGTGTTTTTCTCATTGTAGTCTTGTAAAAGTAGTCTTTCTATGAAAAAAAAAATGAAGAGAGAAAGCTTTTTTTTATTTTTTTTTAAACCTCATAGTTCGATGTCAAATGAGAGTTTGGTTTGCGCTTAAATCAACTGGCAACTTCGACGTGTGTCATGTAATTGATGAGTAGTAACGTGTATGTTATTTTCAATACATCTTAATGTCTGTGGTTCAAAGCCTAGACTAAGTTCTACTTGTTATTATTTAAAGAGTTAAAGAGTAAAAAAAATGTGTATTTAAAACGTTTAAAAAGCATATATGTGCCTGTTTAGAAAGTCTGATTTAATCAAGTGATTTTCTTTACATTCTCGGCTATTGACTCCATAATATAACTGTATCGGTCTCGGTGTTTCGGGTGTTTGTTGTCCCCCCCACCACCACCACCCCCACCCCCTGAGACTGATTCTCTCATGTCTGGAAGTCTATTTGTTAAACCCCCATGTTTCTGTACTGTGTCTGTATTTCAGGGTTTGTGTATACTCCTCCTTTACACCAGCCCCCTCTGCTGTTTTGCTAATTTCAGCCAAGCCAAAGAGCTGGTCTATAAGATAAAAGAAGGATTACCGTCGGGGACACTCATCGGGTCCATGGGCTCCGACTTACACTTGGATTTATCCCTCGATCCCCATGTTTTATTCAATCTGCCCCAGAAGATGCCCAGTGATCAGTATGTCACTCTGAACAGCACTACGGGACAGCTGTTTACGTCTGGGAATGAGATCGACAGGGAGACGCTCTGCCCCGACTCCTCAGAGTACAACCAGGGCTGCGTCCTCTCCTGGATGTGTTCGTTCTACCCCAGCAGTATTTCCAGCTGGTTAAGGTCAAAATCTTGGTGGAGGATGTTAACGATAATCGTCCGCGCTTCCCGACGGGCGAGATTAGGGTTTCCGTCCCGGAGAACACCCAGGTCAACGCGAGGTTCGCGGTGGAGCAGTCAGCGACGGACCCTGATCTGGGGTTTCACGGGGTTCAGACTTACTGGCTGGTCAACGACTTTGGGGTGTTCACTCTGGACGTAGAGGAGAACGAGGGGGGTGAGCTGACACCCTTCCTCATCGTGACCGACGAGCTGGACCGGGAACGACGGGAGGAATACGTAACGGATATTATAGCAGAGGACGGTGGGTTACCACCTCTCCTTGGCACCGCCACGTTGAGGATTATAATCACTGATGTCAATGATAACTGTCCTCAGTTCACAGAGTCACAGGTCAACGTGACGCTCTGCGGGAATACGACTAAAGGAGAGCACCTGTCCAGGTTACACGCCTTCGACCCCGACCAGGGCGCCAACGCCGTGATCAGCTATGCGTACAGCGACCGCGTTCCCCGGGAGGCTAGAGCTCTGTTCCATCTGGACCGGATTACTGGGGTGATCAAACTGGCCGGTCAGATCAACACCGCAACCGGGAAATTCTACAAACTCACTGTCCTCGCCAACGGGCCTGGTTGCGTCCCTGCCGTCGCCACGGTGACGGTGCACGTGATCCGGGTAGCTTCCGGTCCGCCTGTTATTACGCCTCGCTACATCGCGGCGGAGAAAGACGGCGTGGTCACGATGAAGGAGTCCGAACCGCCGTTTTCCCCAATCGCGTTTTTCACCGTGTCCAACACGGACCAGAGAGGACAAGGGACGGAATGTCTACTTGAAGGATCCGGCCCGTTCCGACTGACACCTTACAAACTGTTGAAGAACGAGTATCTGTTAGAGACGACGGAGCCGCTGGACCACGAGCAGAGGCAGGACTACGAGCTGACCGTAGTGCTCAGGAACCCCAGAGGTCTCGCCATTAAGACCTTCGTTAAGATCCTGGTTCTGGATGAGAACGACAACGCGCCGGTCTTCAAACAGTCTCTGTATGAGGTGAGTGGATGTATTTGTATGAACACAGGAATGTTTAAACGGTTGTTAGGGTTACGGTTAGGGTTTGGACATGAACATTGAGCATGTTATTGATAGTACATTGATTTTCTTAAGCCATTTCAGTACAGTAATACAAAATATAGAGGATTTTTTTTTTTTTTTAATAATTGTTGTTGACTAATAAAATCAAAAAAGGTCTACTCACGTATTTATTTCAGTATTTACCTATTTATTTTAGAATTTACTTATTTATTATAGTATTTACAAATTTATTTCAGTATTTACAAATTTATTTCAGTATTTACCTATTTAATTTAAGAATTTACTTATTTATTATAGTATTTACACATTTATTTCAGTATTTACAAATGTATTTCAGTATTTACACATTTATTTTAGTATTTACTTATTTATTATAGTATTTACAAATTTATTTTAAAATGTACTTATTTATTATAGTATTTACAAATTTATTTTAAAATGTACTTATTTATTATAGTATTTACAAATTTATTTTAAAATGTACTTATTTATTATAGTATTTACAAATGTATTTTAAAATGTACTTATTTATTATAGTATTTACTTATTATTTCAGTATTTACACATTTATTTTAGTGTTTACACATTTATTTTAGTATTTACACATTTATTTTAAAATGTACTTATTTATTATAGTATTTACTTATTATTTTAGTATTTACAAATGTATTTCAGTATTTACACATTTATTTTAGTATTTAGGTATTATTTTTATTTTAAAATGTACTTATTGATGTATTTACCTACTTATTTGAGTCCTTGATAACACCATACTTATTTTATTCTCAGGTCTCTGTGGAGGAGAATAACCCTCCCAACAGCTTCCTGACCCAGCTCCAGGCCACAGACCAGGACAGTGAGGCCAGAGGAGAGGTCATCTACACGCTGGGGTCAGACGCTCCCTCCATTTTCCTCCTGGAGAGGCTGACCGGCGTGCTGACCGTGTCCACATCTCTGGACCGAGAAGAGAAGCAGACCTACAGGTCTGTCGCATATTGATGATGTATCCTAACGTACTATGACTGATATTGTATGGATTAAAATGCATTATAAATTGCCTATATATGTTTATAGTAATAATAATAATTTACTTGTTTAGCTTTTTCATTACAGAAAATAACCTCAAAGTGTATACAAAAAAGTGAAACAAAAACAACACATTTAAACAGAGTTGGTGGAATTAAATATATCTTTGTCAAAGATGACATAAACCAGTTCTTTATCAAGGGTGGCATAAGCAATGCTTAATATAAGGCTTTATAAATCTTGTTAAATTGAGGCATCACAAAGCATTGATAACCCATCATGCATCTTGGTAGAGAATTGCAACACCAGCATGGTGGGTTAGACTCCCACCCGTATGTAGGGTAGCCTGGTGGTTAGAGCATTGGACTAGCAACCGAAAGGTTGCAAGTTCAAATCCCTGAGCTGACAAGGTACAAAATCTGTTGTTGTGCCCTGAACAGGCAGTTAACCCACTGTTCCTAGACCATCATTGAAAATAAGAATTTTTTCTTAACTGACTTGCCTAGTAAAGTAAATTTTTAAAAAGTAAAAATGTATTCACGCGTGACTGCAAATGGCTGTGGATAAATGCCGTGTGTTATATTACTCTAAACCCTTTGTAGGACAGGCCCAACCTCTTTCCCTCTTGGGCGCACAGCCAATAGTGGACCTGATCTCAACTGTCCCCAAAATGCTGCAGAATCACACACTCTAAAGTGCAGTCCTTCACCAAAAACATTGGTTGGGCCCGTCAGAATCCGTATTTATTTTTTTGCTGAATTCGGGGGTTCCCCATACTCCGTTTTCTCGGTTTTGTTTTTCCAGGTTTCAGATTTCCCCGTTTTTTTTCTGGTTTTCCCACAGCTTTTAAAATATACTATATTGCCCTAAAACCAAGGCTGGTGGTATGTGTTTATGGTACAGCATGGTATCTCTGAAGGCTGGTGGTATGTGTTTACAGTACAGCATGGTATCTCTGAAGGTTGGTGGTATGTATTTATGGTACAGCATGGTATCTCTGAAGGCTGGTGGTATGTGTTTATGGTATCTCTGAAGGCTGGTGGTATGTATTTATAGGACAGCATGGTATCTCTGAAGGCTGGTGGTATGTGTTTATGGTATCTCTGAAGGCTGATGGTATGTATTTATAGGACAGCATGGTATCTCTGAAGGCTGGTGGTATGTGTTTATGGTATCTCTGAAGGCTGATGGTATGTATTTATAGGACAGCATGGTATCTCTGAAGGCTGGTGGTATGTATTTATGGTACAGCATGGTATCTCTGAAGGCTGGTGGTATGTATTTATAGTACAGCATGGTATCTCTGAAGGCTGGTGGTATGTATTTATAGTACAGCATGGTATCTCTGAAGGCTGGTGGTATGTATTTATAGTACAGCATGGTATCTCTGAAGGCTGGTGGTATGTATTTACAGAACAGCATGGTATCTCTGAAGGCTGGTGGTATGTATTTATAGTACAGCATGGTATCTCTGAAGGTTGGTGGTATGTGTTTATGGTACAGCATGGTATCTCTGAAGGTTGGTGGTATGTATTTATGGTACAGCATGGTATTTCTGAAGGCTGGTGGTATGTGTTTACAGTACAGCATGGTATCTCTGAAGGTTGGTGGTATGTGTTTACAGTACAGCATGGTATCTCTGAAGGCTGGTGGTATGTATTTATGGTATCTCTGAAGGCTGGTGGTATGTATTTATGGTATCTCTGAAGGTCGGTGGTATGTATTTATAGGACAGCATGGTATCTCTGAAGGTTGGTGGTATGTATTTATGGTACAGCATGGTATCTCTAAAGGCTGGTGGTATGTATTTACAGTACAGCATGGTATCTCTGAAGGCTGGTGGTATGTATTTATGGTATCTCTGAAGGTCGGTGGTATGTGTTTACAGGACAGCATGGTATCTCTGAAGGCTGGTGGTATGTATTTATGGTACAACATGGTATCTCTGAAGGCTGGTGGTATGTATTTATGGTATCTCTGAAGGCTGGTGGTATGTATTTATAGAACAGCATGGTATCTCTGAAGGTTGGTGGTATGTATTTATGGTATCTCTGAAGGCTGGTGGTATGTATTTGAGGTACAGCATGGTATCTCTGAAGGCTGGTGGTATGTATTTATAGAACAGCATGGTATCTCTGAAGGCTGGTGGTATGTATTTATAGAACAGCATGGTATCTCTGAAGGCTGGTGGTATGTATTTATAGTACAGCATGGTATATCTGAAGGCTGGTGGTATGTATTTATGGTATCTCTGAAGGCTGGTGGTATGTATTTATAGTATCTCTGAAGGCTGGTGGTATGTATTTATGGTACAGCATGGTATCTCTGAAGGTTGGTGGTATGTATTTATGGTATCTCTGAAGGTTGGTGGTATGTATGTATTTATTGGTGGTACAGGTACAGCATGGTATCTCTGAAGGTTGGTGGTATGTATTTACAGGACAGCATGGTATCTCTGAAGGTCAGTGGTATGTATTTACAGGACAGCATGGTATCTCTGAAGGTCGGTGGTATGTATTTATGGTACAACATGGTATCTCTGAAGGCTGGTGGTATGTATTTATGGTACAGCATGGTATCTCTGAAGGTTGGTGGTATGTATTTATGGTATCTCTGAAGGCTGGTGGTATGTATTTACGGGGCAGCATGGTATCTCTGAAGGTTGATGATTATTACAGATATAACTCAGCCTCACCTCATACAACAAACCTTCACCTACATTCATTTAACATATACAGGTTTATATTCACGAGTTAGTACAAGCAGCTAGAATAGCATCGCCACAATTCGTCAATGTAATATCAATAATCTGTTAAGTCCATGAAGTGCAAAAGTTAGAATTCAAAGGTCAGGGAGCATGATTGATGTAGTATTGTAAAGTACTGTAAAGTGTAGTACTGTAAAGTACTGTAAAGTGTAGTACTGTAAAGTCCTGTAAAGTGTAGTACTGTAAAGTACTGTGAAGTGTAGTTCTGTAAAGCCCTGTAAAGTGTAGTACTGTAAAGTGTAGTGCTGTAAAGTCCTGTAAAGTGTAGTACTGTAAAGTACTGTGAAGTGTAGTTCTGTAAAGCCCTGTAAAGTGTAGTACTGTAAAGTGTAGTGCTGTAAAGTACTGTAAAGTGTAGTACTGTAAAGTGTAGTGCTGTAAAGTGTAGTACTGTAAAGTACTGTGAAGTGTAGTACTGTAAAGCCCTGTAAAGTGTAGTGCTGTAAAGTACTGTAAAGTGTAGTACTGTAAAGTGTAGTACTGTAAAGTGTAGTGCTGTAAAGTGTAGTACTGTAAAGTACTGTGAAGTGTAGTACTGTAAAGCCCTGTAAAGTGTAGTACTGTAAAGTATAATACTGTAAAGTGTAGAACTGTAAGGTGTAGTACTGTAAAGTATAGTACTGTAAAGTATAGTACTGTAAAGTATAGTACTGTAAAGTGTAGTCCTGTAAAGTGTAGTACTGTAAAGTATAGTACTGTAAAGTATAGTACTGTAAAGTATAGTACTGTAAAGCCCTGTAAAGTGTAGTACTGTAAAGTATAGTACTGTAAAGTATAGTACTGTAAAGTGTAGTACTGTAAAGTGTAGTACTGTAAAGTATAGTACTGTAAAACCGGCGCTGATTAATCATGAAGCAAACTTATCTGACCTGTCGGGCTCGGTGGATGGAAACATCCAGGGGGTTCAGCCTAGTCCGGAAACAGCTTGGTCGGTCATGTCTCAGTCAGGCAGATGGAGGAGTGTAAAATACTCAGCCTAGTCCGGAAACAGCTTGGTCCGGTCATGTCTCAGTCAGGCAGATGGAGGAGTGTAAAATACAGGGGGGTCAGCCTAGTCCGGAAACAGCTTGGTCCGGTCATGTCTCAGTCAGGCAGATGGAGGAGTGTAAAATCCAGGGGGGTCAGCCTAGTCCGGAAACAGCTTGGTCGGTCATGTCTCAGTCAGGCAGATGGAGGAGTGTAAAATCCAGGGGGGTCAGCCTAGTCCGGAAACAGCTTGGTCCGGTCATGTCTCAGTCAGGCAGATGGAGGAGTGTAAAATCCAGGGGGGTCAGCCTAGTCCGGAAACAGCTTGGTCGGTCATGTCTCAGTCAGGCAGATGGAGGAGTGTAAAATACAGGGGGTCAGCCTAGTCCGGAAACAGCTTGGTCGGTCATGTCTCAGTCAGGCAGATGGAGGAGTGTTCCACGTCTCTTAGTTCAAATCAAAAGCAGGAGTTCCATCCATTTTATTCCTGGGTGATCGGACGTTTGATAGTAGCAACGCAGGCGGAGGGGGGTTTGATAGGGCCGTCTACCTGAACCTGGAGGGTATGCCGGCTCACCTTACATGTCCAGCTGTATTCCTGAACCTGGAGGGTATGCCGGGCTCGCCTTACATGTCCAGCTGTATTCCTGAACCTGGAGGGTATGCCGGCTCGCCTTACATGTCCAGCTGTATTCCTGAACCTGGAGGGTATGCCGGCTCGCCTTACATGTCCAGCTGTATTCCTGAACCTGGAGGGTATGCCGGCTCGCCTTACATGTCCAGCTGTATTCCTGAACCTGGAGGGTATGCCGGGCTCGCCTTACATGTCCAGCTGTATTCCTACCTGTAGGCAGTGACTGCTCAGGTGTGTTGTTAGTCAGTTACTCCACAGGTAAAGAAATGTGTTGTGGATCACTACTCTGTACGATTTATCCCTGACTATGTTTGTTAATAGAAAAACAACATAAAAATATTTTATGTGTTTGAACCGTATCAGGGGACCACTTTTGAGGTCTGAGAGAAATCTAAGAAACTTTGATTTTTGAGAGTAGTTATATTGTTATATAAAGACCTGACTGGGTCCAACACCCCACAGTACGACTTGTTATATAAAGACCTGACTGGGTCCAACACCCCACAGTATGACTTGTTATATAGAGACCTGACTGGGTCCAACACCCCACAGTATGACTTGTTATATAAAGACCTGACTGGGTCCAACACCCCACAGTATGACTTGTTATATAGAGACCTGACTGGGTCCAACACCCCACAGTATGACTTGTTATATAAAGACCTGACTGGGTGCAACACCCCACAGTATGACTTGTTATATTGTTATATAGAGACCTGACTGTGTCCAACACCCCACAGTATGACTTGTTATATAAAGACCTGACTGGGTCCAACACCCCACAGTATGACTTGTTATATAAAGACCTGACTGGGTCCAACACCCCACAGTATGACTTGTTATATAGAGACCTGACTGGGTCCAACACCCCACAGTATGACTTGTTATATTGTTATATAGAGACCTGACTGGGTCCAACACCCCACAGTATGACTTGTTATATAAAGACCTGACTGGGTCCAACACCCCACAGTATGACTTGTTATATAGAGACCTGACTGGGTCCAAAACCCCACAGTATGACTTGTTATATTGTTGTATAGAGACCTGACTGGGTCCAAAACCCCACAGTATGACTTGTTATATAAAGACCTGACTGGGTCCAAAACCCCACAGTATGACTTGTTATATTGTTGTATAGAGACCTGACTGGGTCCAACACCCCACAGTATGACTTGTTATATAGAGACCTGACTGGGTCCAACACCCCACAGTATGACTTGTTATATAGAGACCTGACTGGGTCCAACACCCCACAGTATGACTTGTTATATAGAGACCTGACTGGGTCCAAAACCCCACAGTATGACTTGTTATATAGAGACCTGACTGGGTCCAACACCCCACAGTATGACTTGTTATATAAAGACCTGACTGGGTCCAACACCCCACAGTATGACTTGTTATATAAAGACCTGACTGGGTCCAACACCCCACAGTATGACTTGTTATATAGAGACCTGACTGGGTCCAACACCCCACAGTATGACTTGTTATATAGAGACCTGACTGGGTCCAAAACCCCACAGTATGACTTGTTATATAGAGACCTGACTGGGTCCAACACCTCACAGTATGACTTGTTATATAAAGACCTGACTGGGTCCAACACCCCACAGTATGACTTGTCATATAAAGACCTGACTGGGTCCAACACCCCACAGTATGACTTGTTATATAAAGACCTGACTGGGTCCAACACCCCACAGTATGACTTGTTATATAGAGACCTGACTGGGTCCAACACCCCACAGTATGACTTGTTATATAGAGACCTGACTGGGTCCAAAACCCCACAGTATGACTTGATATATAGAGACCTGACTGGGTCCAACACCTCACAGTATGACTTGTTATATAAAGACCTGACTGGGTCCAACACCCCACAGTATGACTTGTCATATAAAGACCTGACTGGGTCCAACACCCCACAGTATGACTTGTTATATAAAGACCTGACTGGGTCCAACACCCCACAGTATGACTTGTTATATAGAGACCTGACTGGGTCCAACACCCCACAGTATGACTTGTTATATTGTTATATAAAGACCTGACTGGGTCCAACACCCCACAGTATGACTTGTTATATAAAGACCTGACTGGGTCCAACACCCCACAGTATGACTTGTTATATAAAGACCTGACTGGGTCCAACACCCCACAGTATGACTTGTTATATTGTTGTATAGAGACCTGACTGGGTCCAACACCCCACAGTATGACTTGTTATATAGACACCTGACTGGGTCCAACACCCCACAGTATGACTTGTTATATAAAGACCTGACTGGGTCCAACACCCCACAGTATGACTTGTTATATAGAGACCTGACTGGGTCCAACACCCCACAGTATGACTTGTTATATACAGACCTGACTGGGTCCAACACCCCACAGTATGACTTGTTATATTGTTGTGTGTGTGTTTATGTTCTGAGGAACATGTATCTTGGTTTCAGTTGAAAGCCACTTTCAATTTCCTGATGTTGGGGGGCTTTTATCAAGGTAATTGTAATGTGACTCACATAAATCCTCTTTAGATCCTGTGTCATCCTGCAGCACAACATGTTATGTCACGATTATGAACCCTTTATAAAGCATGATGTACGGTTATAGATGTTTTGTAACACATTCATGGTGCTCTTTGGTAGGCTTTATGAAGCATGACGTACGGTTATAGATGCTTTGTAAACACATTTATGTAGAGCTTAGTCAGGTAGGCTTTATGAAGCCTTTATGAAGCATGACGTACGGTTATAGATGCTTTGTAACACATTTATGTAGAGCTTAGTCAGGTAGGCTTTATGAAGCCTTTATGAAGCATGATGTACGGTTATAGATGCTTTGTAACACATTTATGTAGAGCTTAGTTAGGTAGGCTTTATGAAGCCTTTATGAAGCATGACGTACGGCTATAGATGTTTTGTAACACATTCATGGTGCTCTTTGGTAGGCTTTATGAAGCCTTTACGAGTGCTTAGTATGATGTACGGTTATAGATGCTTTGTAAACACATTTATGTAGAGCTTAGTCAGGTAGGCTTTATGAAGCCTTTATGAAGCATGACGTACGGTTATAGATGCTTTGTAACACATTTATGTAGAGCTTAGTCAGGTAGGCTTTATGAAGCCTTTATGAAGCATGACGTACGGTTATAGATGTTTTGTAACACATTTATGTAGAGCTTAGTTAGGTAGGCTTTATGAAGCCTTTATGAAGCATGACGTACGGCTATAGATGCTTTGTAACACATTTATGTAGTGCTTAGTCAGGTAGGCTTTATGAAGCCTTTATGAAGCATGACGTACGGTTATAGATGTTTTGTAACACATTTATGTAGTGCTTAGTCAGGTAGGCTTTATGAAGCCTTTACGAAGCCTTAATAAGCTGAATGTCATTTAAAGCGGAAACTGGATATATGGATGACACAATGCATTATAACTGCCTATGGATGTTCATAGTGTTTTTATTTTATTTTATATATATATCTGCAATATGTTTTGTTTATTGTTGTTGTAATATTGTGACGAGACAATAATAATAAAAGTTTGTAAACTCTAAACTGTATCCTCTGCAGGTTCATGGTTCGGGCAGTGGACCGAGGGACCCCCAGGAGAGAGTCTATAGCTACAGTGGTCATCACTGTGCTGGACCGCAATGACAACAGGTAAGAGAAAGGCCAGACACTTTGTGATAACTGCTGATTTAATTGATTGTTTTGATTGATTGATATGATTAGATTAGATTTGATTGATTGTTTTGATTGATTGATATAATTTGATTTGATTGATATTATTTGATTTGATTGATTGATTGTTTTGATTGATTGATATGATTTTATTGTTTTGATTGATTGATTTGATTTGATTGATTGTTTTGATTGATTAATATGATTAAAAAATATATTTTTTTTACCCAACAGCCCACGCTTCATCAATAAAGACTTCACATTCTTTGTGCCGGAGAATTTCCCGGGTTTTGGCGAGATCGGCGTCCTCTCGGTAACGGACGCGGACGCAGGTGAGAACGGCTGGGTGGCCCTCTCCATCGTCAACGGCAGCGACATCTTCGTGATCGACGCGGGCGCGGCGCTCTAAGGGCCCGTACCCCTCTGGACCGGGAGCAACAGGGGACGTACTACCTCTGGATCGAGGCAGTCGACGGAGGGGAACCCTCTCTCTCCTGCCTCACCGTGGTTACCGTCCTCCTCCTTGACGTAAACGATAACCCTCCCGTCGTCTTGTTCCCCCAGTCTAACCAGTCCTACATGCTGGTGTTACCTAGCACCCTACCAGGGACCTCCATCACAGAGGTTTACGCCGTGGATAAAGACACAGGAATGAACGCCGTTATCGCCTACAGCATCATCAAGAGGAAGGGTGGCGAGCCGGGGTCATTTGATATCGACCCGGACACAGGGAACATCACGTTGAAGAGAGAACTGAGTGACCGCGGTCTCTATAGTCTACTGGTTAAAGTCTCGGACCACGGTCAACCCGAACCTCTCCACTCCACGGTCCTGGTCAACCTCTTCGTCAACGAGACGGTTTCTAACGAGAGCTACATCCAGAGTCTTCTCACCGGGGAGGAGGCTGAGATCCAGATGGAGGAGAAGCAGTGGTACGTGGGTAAACTGACAGAGAGGCCCAGCAGGGAGGACTTGTTCCCCTGTCAGCCTCTACTCATAGCTCTGTCAGTGACCTGCCTGGGACTGTTCTGCATCGTCGTCACATTGACTGCTTATATATGCTGCAAGAAACTGAAGAAATGGAGGAAATGCCAAATGAAAAGACTAGAGGTTGAAATGCCTTTGAAGGTGAACGGTGACGACGCAGATAGAAAGCGGACGGAAATCTCAAACATTTGATGACGTTGACATTGCAAAGACTTTGAGGCAAAGACTCCAACGTACAAAACTGTTACACTGCAACTGTTTATAAACAATGTGAATTGTGAAGTGTAGATTTTCATCCTCAAAAAGACAAAAGGCCCGGATCCCAAATTGCACCCCCTTTTTGCCTATTTAGTGCATTATTTTTAACCAGGGCCCATGGTGGTGCACTATATAGGAATTAGGGTGCCGTTTGTGACACGTCCTCGTTTTAAAAACGTATTAAAAGACCCAATGTGATGTATATATTGTAGATAATATGAAATGTTTTATAACTTTATAACAAAATCTTTAAATAGACAAGATTATTTTATTTTTATTTTTTTTTCGTGAAAGCCCTAAGAAATTACTCCTTAAACTTACAAATTTAAAAAATGGGAGAGATTCAATTTTTATTTTGTTCACAAGGATGTCAGGATCGTTGGAAAGGGATGAGGATCATTTGGTGTCTATAACAATATTGATTGATTGATTGATTGATTGATATAACAATGTTTTTTTCATACCCCTTTTGATTGCATTGGAAAAGCCCCAGAGTGCAGTGCAGAAGTCAATTAAAATCTGTAATTTTCTTCAAATCTACTGGATTTTGTGTGAGATTAAAATTTGTTTTTTGTTGTTATACAGTTTCAAGAGGAGGCTTCTTGCCTGACCACCAAACAAACCCTCTACCTGCCTCCTTAAGTGTGTCCCAAATGGCACCCTATTTCCCTATATAGGGCGCTGGTCGAAAGTAGTGCACTATATAGGGAATAGGGTTCTATTGGGCGCTGGTCTAAATTAGTCCATTATATAGGGAATAGGGTTCTATAGGGCCGTGGAGTGCACTATATAGGGAATAGGGTTCCATAGGGCTCTGGTCTAAAGTAGTGCACTACATAGGGAATAGGGTTCCATGGGGCTCTGGTCTAAAGTAGTGAACTATATAGGGAATAGGGTTCCATAGGGCTCTGGTCTAAAGTAGTGAACTATATAGGGAATAGGGTTCCATAGGGCTCTGGTCTAAAGTAGTGCACTACATAGGGAATAGGGTTCCATAGGGCTCTGGTCTAAAGTAGTGCACTATATAGGGAATAGGGTTCCATAGGGTTCTGGTCTAAAGTAGTGCACTACATAGGGAATAGGGTTCTATAGGGCTCTGGTCTAAAGTAGTGCACTATATAGGGAATAGGGTGCCATCCTTAGTCACCTCCCAGTGAACCTGTCATTCCCTAAACCATGTTCTTATTGTCTGTCTCTGAAAACAAATCCTTGTTTGAATATTAAAAAGTGCTTTATTTTCATATTATATTGCTTTTCTGAAATTAAAACGGCCTACCGGGTCGTGCCTTTCATATTAGGATGTAAATTAATGACAACGTTTTGATTATAAATTAGAATTTAAGCGGAGGGGAAATTAAATGAAAATTTAACTAGGAAAGTCTGTTAAGAACAAGTTCTTATTTGCACTGACGACCTCCCAGGGAACAGTGGATTAACTGCCTGTTCAGGAGCAGAACGACAGCCAGGGAACAGTGGGTTAACTGCCTGTTCAGGAGCAGAACGACAGCCAGGGAACAGTGGGTTAACTGCCTGTTCAGGAGCAGAACGACAGCCAGGGAACAGTGGGTTAACTGCCTGTTCAGGAGCAGAACGACAGCCAGGGAACAGTGGATTAACTGCCTGTTCAGGAGCAGAACGACAGCCAGGGAACAGTGGGTTAACTGCCTGTTCAGGAGCAGAACGACAGCCAGGGAACAGTGGGTTAACTGTCTGTTCAGGGACAGAACGACAGCCAGGGAACAGTGGATTAACTGCCTGTTCAGGAGCAGAACGACAGCCAGGGAACAGTGGGTTAACTGCCTGTTCAGGAGCAGAACTACAGCCAGGGAACAGTGGATTAACTGCCTGTTCAGGAGCAGAACGACAGCCAGGGAACAGTGGGTTAACTGCCTGTTCAGGAGCAGAACGACAGCCAGGGAACAGTGGGTTAACTGCCTGTTCAGGGACAGAACGACAGCCAGGGAACAGTGGATTAACTGCCTGTTCAGGAGCAGAACGACAGCCAGGGAACAGTGGGTTAACTGCCTGTTCAGGAGCAGAACGACAGCCAGGGAACAGTGGGTTAACTGCCTGTTCAGGAGCAGAACGACAGCCTGGGAACAGTGGGTTAACTGCCTTGTTCAGGAGCAGAACGACAGCCAGGGAACAGTGGGTTAACTGCCTGTTCAGGAGCAGAACGACAGCCAGGGAACAGTGGGTTAACTGCCTTGTTCAGGAGCAGAACGACAGCCTAGGAACAGTGGGTTAACTGCCTTGTTCAGGAGCAGAACGACAGCCTGGGAACAGTGGGTTAACTGCCTGTTCAGGAGCAGAACGACAGCCAGGGAACAGTGGGTTAACTGCCTTGTTCAGGGACAGAACGACAGCCAGGGAACAGTGGGTTAACTGCCTTTTCAGGAGCAGAACTACAGCCAGGGAACAGTGGGTTAACTGCCTTGTTCAGGGACAGAACGACAGCCAGGGAACAGTGGGTTAACTGCCTTGTTCAGGAGCAGAACGACAGCCAGGGAACAGTGGGTTAACTGCCTTGTTCAGGAGCAGAACGACAGCCAGGGAACAGTGGGTTAACTGCCTTGTTCAGGAGCAGAACGACAGCCAGGGAACAGTGGGTTAACTGCCTTGTTCAGGAGCAGAACGACAGCCAGGGAACAGTGGGTTAACTGCCTTGTTCAGGAGCAGAACGACAGCCAGGGAACAGTGGGTTAACTGCCTGTTCAGGGGCAGAACGACAGCCAGGGAACAGTGGGTTAACTGCCTTGTTCAGGGGCAGAACGACAGCCATGGAACAGTGGATTAACTGCCTTGTTCAGGGCAGAACGACAGCCTAGGAACAGTGGGTTAACTGCCTTGTTCAGGAGCAGAACGACAGCCTAGGAACAGTGGGTTAACTGCCTTGTTCAGGAGCAGAACGACAGCCTAGGAACAGTGGGTTAACTGCCTTGTTCAGGAGCAGAACGACAGATTTTTACCTCGTCAGCTCCGGGATTCGATCCAGCAACCTATCGGTTATTGGCCCAACACTCTTACCACTAGGCGACCTGCTTTAACCACCAGGCTACCTGCTCTAACCACTAGGCTACCTGCTCTAACCACTAGGCTACCTGCCGCCCCCCTCTAACCACTAGGCTACCTGCTCTAACCACTAGGCTACCTGCTCTAACCACTAGGCTACCTGCCGCCCCCCTCTAACCACCAGGCTACCTGCTCTAACCACGAGGCTACCTGCCGCCCCCAACAGGCTGTAAGGGACTGATCCAAATGAAACAGGCTGTAAGGGACTGATCCAAATTAAACAGGCTGTAAGGGACTGATCCAAATGAAACAGGCTGTAAGGGACTGATCCCAAATAAAACAGGCTGTAAGGGACTGATCCAAATTAAACAGGCTGTAAGGGACTGATCCCAAATAAAACAAGTTGTAAGGGACTGATCCAAATGAAACAGGCTGTAAGAGACTGCTCCAAATAAAACAGGCTGTAAGGGACTGATCCCAATGAAACAGGCTGTTCATATAGAGCAGAGACTGATAAGAGACTTCATATAGAGCACAGTGTGTCTGTGTGTGCGTGTGTGTGTGTCTGTGTGTGTGTACGTGCATGTGTGTGTGCGTGTGTGTGTGCGTGTGTGCGTGTGTGCGTGTGTGTTTGTGTGTATGTTCTCCTTGTCATCAAGGAACTCCTACATGTCAACAACCTAGCTACGTGTATATTGTTGTCATAGACTTCTCCTCTCCCTCTTCTCAGAAAACCGGTGTGGGTTAGTTAGGGTGAGGCTCTGACACAAAAACAAACCGTGAGAGACAAAGAGTATGCTAAGGAAAACAAATACTCCAGTCCAACCACGTGGAGATCATCTTGACAGGGCTGCTGGGTATTTTACCAGTCTGGAACCAGATCATCTTGACGAGGCTGCTGGGTATTTTACGGGTCTGGAACCAGATCATCTTGACGAGGCTGCTGGGTGTTTTACCAGTCTGGAACCAGATCATCTTGACGAGGCTGCTGGGTATTTTACCAGTCTGGAACCAGATCATCTTGACGAGGCTGCTGGGTATTTTACCAGTCTGGAACCAGATCATCTTGACGAGGCTGCTGGGTGTTTTACCAGTCTGGAACCAGATCATCTTGACGAGGCTGCTGGGTGTTTTACCAGTCTGGAACCAGATCATCTTGACGAGGCTTCTGGGTAGTCTACCAGTCTGGAACCAGATCATCTTGACGAGGCTGCTGGGTATTTTACCAGTCTGGAACCAGATCATCTTGACGAGGCTGCTGGGTATTTTACCAGTCTGGAACCAGATCATCTTCACGAGGCTGCTGGGTAATTTACCAGTCTGGAACCAGATCATCTTGACTAGGCTGCTGGGTATTTTACCAGTCTGAAATTATGACTTTGTTGGAAAATATCTAAAAGTCAATTTAAAAAAGCAACAGTTGTACGAATATGACAGAGTTGTAACACTGAACAAAAATGTGAACCACAACATGCAAAAATTTCAAAGATTTTTATTTACAGTTCATATAAGGAAATCAGTCAATGTAAATAAATTAATTAGGCCCTAATCTATGGATTTAACATGACTGGGAATACAGATATGCATCTGCTGGTCACAGATACCTTTTAAAAATAAGTAGGGGCGTGGATCAGAAAACCAATCAGTATCTGGTGTGACCATTTACCTCATGCAAACCAGTCAGTATCTGGTGTGACCACCATTTACCTCATGAAAACCAGTCAGTATCTGGTGTGACCCCATTTACCTCATGAAAACCAGTCAGTATCTGGTGTGACCCCATTTACCTCATGAAAACCAGTCAGTATCTGGTGTGACCCCCATTTACCTCATGAAAACCAGTCAGTATCTGGTGTGACAAATTACTTCATGAAAACCAGTCAGTATCTGGTGTGACCCCCATTTACCTCATGAAAACCAGTCAGTATCTGGTGTGACCATTTACCTCATGAAAACCAGTCAGTATCTGGTGTGACCCCATTTACCTCATGCAAACCAGTCAGTATCTGCTGTGACCACCATTTACCTCATGAAAACCAGTCAGTATCTGGTGTGACGAATTACCTCATGCAAACCAGTCAGTATCTGGTGAGGTCACATTTACCTCATGAAAACCAGTCAGTATCTGGTGTGACCCCATTTACCTCATAAAAACCAGTCAGTATCTGGTGTGACCCCGTTTACCTCATGAAAACCAGTCAGTATCTGGTGTGACCATTTACCTCATGAAAACCAGTCAGTATCTGGTGTGACCCCCATTTACCTCATAAAAACCAGTCAGTATCTGGTGTGACCCCATTTACCTCATAAAAACCAGTCAGTATCTGGTGTGACCCCGTTTACCTCATGAAAACCAGTCCGTATCTGGTGTGACCACCATTTACCTCATGAAAACCAGTCAGTATCTGGTGTGACCACCATTTACCCCATGAAAACCAGTCAGTACCTGGTGTGACCACCATTTACCTCATGAAAACCAGTCAGTACCTGGTGTGACCACCATTTACCTCATGAAAACCAGTCAGTATCTGGTGTGACCACCATTTACCTCATGAAAACCAGTCAGTATCTGGTGTGACCCCCATTTACCTCATGAAAACCAGTCAGTATCTGGTGTGACCCCTATTTACCTCATGAAAACCAGTCAGTATCTGGTGTGACCCCCATTTGCCTCATGCAGCGTGACACATCTCCTTCACATAGAGTGGATGAGGCTGTTGATTGTGGCCTGTGGAATGTTGTCCCACTCCTCTTCAACGGCTGTGTGAAGTTGCTGGATTTTGGCGGGAACTGGAACATGCTGTCGTACACGTCGATCCAGAGCATCCCAAACATGCTCAATGGGTGACAAGTCTGGTGAGTGTGCAGGCCACTGAAGAACTGGGCCATTTTCAGCTTCCAGGAATAGTGTACGGATCCTTGGTACACGGGGCAGTGCGTTATCATGTTGAATTAGATTAGATCAGATTAGATTCCCTGAGACGGTTTCTGACAGTTTGAATTGTGTCCAGATCCTTGCGACATGGTGCCGTGCATTATCTTCTCAGTGTGCCAGTGGCCATCGAAGGTGAGCATTTTCCCTCTGAAGTCGGTTACGACGCCCGAACTGCAGTCGGATCAAGACCTTGGTGAGGACAACGAGCACACAGTTTCATCAGCTGTCCAGCAGACGTAAAGAAGCTGGATGTGGAGGTCCACGTGGTTACACGTGGTCTGCGGTTGTGAGGCCGGTTGAACGTACTGTAATATTCTCCAAAATGACATTGGAGGCGGCTTATGGTAGAGAAATTAACAATAAATGATATACCTTTCTATATAATTACCATTAAATTACAGAATAATCCCACTATACTTGTCAATATAATTACCATTAAAATGACAGAATAATCCCACTATACCTGTTACTATAGCCCTAGGGGTCTTGGTCACTAAAATAGTGCACTATGGAAGGAATAGAGTGTCATTTGGAACTCACCGCCAGAGTTCAAGGGTCAAGGTTCAAGACAAAAGCAAAGTGTGTGTGTGTGTGTGTGTGTGTGTGTGTGTGTGTGTGTGTGTGTGTGTGTGTGTGTGTGTGTGTGTGTGTGTGTGTGTGTGTGTGTCGGTCAGAGTGAGATATCATCCAGCTGGGTATGGTTGTGATGCGGTCAGGGGAGGTGTGTGTGTGTGTGTTTATGTGTGTGTGTGTGTGTGCACCGTCTGGTCTCATAAACTAGACGTAACATAGTAAACGAAAATCTGCACAACTCACACGAGTACGATACGTTATGTTTGGTACGGTCACATAAGACAGAAGGTTAAAAAAAATGAAAGGAGGGTGGTTGCTCGGGGGTTAGTGAGTAGACGTATGAGCCGAAGGTTGCATGTTCAAATCTCACCGCAGCTTCAGCATTTTATCTCATTTGCAACTTTGTAACTACTTCCTACTTTTTAGCTACTTTGAAACGACTTAGCATG
>NW_024607858.1:10000-39738 GCF_018296145.1 Oncorhynchus tshawytscha | reverse complement strand
CTCCAAACACCCGACAGGAACAACATCCCCGTTATTTGAAAGAGGAAGCGACGCGAGGTGAGAGGACAAAGAGCCGGAAGCCTCATGAGGACGCGGAGAAGGCGAGTGGGAAAGCTGCCGTTACCATCAATATTACTCGCCAACGTGCAATCATTGGACAATAAATTAGACGAGGTACGATCATGAATATCCTACTAACGGACATCAAAAACTGTAAATATCCTGTGTTTCACAGAATCGTGGCTGAATGACGACATGAATATTCAGCTAGCGGGATATACGCTGCACCGGTAAGATAGAACAGCACACTCGGGAAGAGGAGGGGAGGGGTCTGTGCATATTTGTAAACAACAGCTGGTCCACGAAATCTAAGGAAGTCGGATTAGACAAATAATTTTTTCTACAACAAGCAGGACGCACAGGACATTCTCCAAACACCCGACAGGAACAACATCCCCGTTATTTGAAAGAGGAAGCGACGCAGGTACAGAGGACGAAGAGCCGGAAGCCCCATGAGGACGCGGAGAAGGCGAGTGGGAAAGCTGCCGTTACCATCAATATTACTCGCCAACGTGCAATCATTGGACAATAAATTAGGCAGGTACGATCATGAATATCCTAATAACGGGACATCAAAAACTGTAATATCCTGTGTTTCACAGAATCGTGGCTGAATGACGACATAGATATTCAGCTAGCGGGATATATACGCTGCACCAGTAAGATCGTCCCCACAGTGACTGTACGTAAATACCCCAACCAGAAACCATGGATTACAGGCAACATTCGCACTGAGCTAAAGGGCAGAGCTGCCGCTTTCAAGGTGCTGGACTCTAACCCTGAAGCTTACAAGAAATCCTGCTATGCCCTGCGATGAACCATCAAACTGGCAAAGCGTCAATACAGGGCTAAGATTGAATCATACTACACCGGCTCCAACGCTCGTCTTATGTGGCAGGGCTTGCAAACTATCACAGACTACAAAGGGAAGCACAGCCGCGAGCTGACACTAGCCTACTAGACGAGCTAAATCACTTATATGCTCGCTTCGAGGCAAGCAACAGAGGCATGCATGAGAGCATGTGGGGTCAGATGGATTACCAGGACGTGTGCTCCGGGCATGTGCTGACCAACTGGCAGGTGTCTTCACTGACATTGTCCCTGATTGAGTCTGTAATACCAACATGTTTCAAGCAGACCACCATATTTCCTGTGCCCAAGAACACAAAGGAAACCTGCCTAAATGACTACAGACCCGTAGCACTCACGTCCGTAGCCATGACGTGCTCTGAAAGGCTGGTAATGGCTCACATCAACACCGTTACCCCAGAAACCCTAGACCCACTCCAATTTGCATACCACCCAAACAGATCCACAGATTATGCAATCTCTATTGCACTCTGCACTGCCCTTTCCCACCTGGACAAATGGAACACTTATGTGAGAATGCTATTCATTGACTACAGCTCAAGATTCAACACCATAATACCCTCAAAGCTCATCACTAAGCTAAGGATCCTGGGACTAAACACCTCCCTCTACAACTGGATCCTGGACTTCCTGACGGGCCGCCCCCAGCTGGTGAGGGTTGGTAACAACACATCTGCCACGCTGATCCCCAACACTGAGGCTCCCCAAGGGTGCGTGCTCAGTCGCCTCCTGTACTCCCTGTTCAACCACGACTGCATGGCCAGGCATGACTCTAACACCATCATTAAGTTTGCAGACGACACAACAGTGGTAGGCCTGATCACCGGCAATGATGAGGCAGCCTATAGGGAGGAGGTAAGAGACCTGGCCGGGTCGTGCCAGAATGACAACCTATCCCTCAACGTAACCAAGACTAAGGAGACGATTGTGGACTACAGGAAAAGGAGGACTAAACACGCCCCCATTCTCATCGTTGGGGCTGTAGTGGAGCACTTTGAGAGCTTCAAGTTCCTTGGTGTCCACATCAACAACAAACTAGAATTGTCCAAACACACCAAGACAGTCGAAGAGGGCACGACAAAGCCTATTCTCCCTCAGGAAACGAAAAAGATTTTGCATGGGTCCTGAGATCCTCAAAAGTTCTACAGCTGCACCATCGAGAGCATGCTAACTGGTTGCATCACTGCGTGGTATGGCAATTGCTCAGACCGACCGCAAGGCACTACAGAGGGTAGTGCGTACGGCCCAGTACATCACTGGGGCAAAGCTGCCTACCATCCAGGACCTCTACACCAGGTGGTGTCAGAGGAAGGCCCTAAAAAATGTCAAAGACCCAGCCACCACAGTCATAGACTGTTCTCTCTACCACCGCATGGCAAGTGGTACCGGAGTGCCAAGTCTAGGACAAAAAGGCTTCTCAACAGTTTTTACCCCCAAGCCATGAACAGGTAATCAAATGGCTACCCAGACTATTTGCATTGTGTACCCCCCCCCAACCCCTCTTTTACGCTGCTGCTACTCTCTGTTTATCATATATGCATAGTCACTGGTATCACATTCTGCTGTTTCACTGGTATCACGTCCTGCTGTTTCACTGGTATCACATTCTGGATATCTGGAGGGTTGATGGAGTGACTCGTTTTAAGCAGTGTGTGTGTGTGTGTGTGTGTGTGTGAGTGCGCGTGAGAGAGAGAGAGGAGAGTGAGAGAGACATACAGACAGAGAGCTGTTGTGTGATTGCTAAAATCTAGTGGTAAGTCTAATGGTCTATAATAGTCTGTTTCCTGATACAAACCACAATCAACGATCAATGTGCTCAATATCCAGAAGAAACAACATGCCTCCAGGTTAAAACACAATGAAACATTTACTCTGCTCTTCACTAAACCAAACACACCAGCTCTTCACTAAACCAAACACACCAGCTCTTCACTAAACCAAACACACCAGCTCTTCACTAAACCAAACACACCAGCTCTTCACTCAACCAAACACACCAGCTCTTCACTCAACCAAACACACCAGCTCTTCACTAAAACAAACACATCAGCTCTTCACTAAAACAAACACACCAGCTCTTCACTAAAACAAACACACCAGCTGTTCACTAAAACAAACACACCAGCTCTTCACTAAAACAAACACATCAGCTCTTCACTAAAACAAACACACCAGCTCTTCACCACACCTAGGAGAAACCAGTGGATGTGCATCCCGGCCACCTCTACCCTGGGGTACAATACACTGGCCAGCTCTACCCTGGGTACAATACACTGGCCACCTCTACCCTGGGGTACAATACACTGGCCACCTCTACCCTGGGGTACAATACACTGGGTATATCTACCCTGGGGTACAATACACTGGGTATATCTAACCTGGGGTACAATACACTGGCCAGCTCTACCCTGGGGTACAATACACTGGCCACCTCTACCCTGGGGTACAATACCCTGGGGTACAATACACTGGGTATATCTACCCTGGGGTACAATACACTGGGTATATCTACCCTGGGGTACAATACACTGGGTATATCTACCCTGGGGTACAATACACTGGGTATATCTACCCTGGGGTACAATACACTGGCCACCTCTACCCTGGGGTACAATACACTGGCCACCTCTACCCTGGGGTACAATACACTGGCCATCTACCCTGGGGTACAATACACTGGCCACCTCTACCCTGGGGTACAATACACTGGCCACCTCTACCCTGGGGTACAATACACTGGCCATATCTACCCTGGGGTACAATACACTGGCCACCTCTACCCTGGGGTACAATACACTGGCCATATCTACCCTGGGGTACAATACACTGGGGGGTACAATACACTGGCCAGCACTACCCTGGGGTACAATACACTGGCCACCTCTACCCTGGGGTACAATACACTGGCCAGCTCTACCCTGGGGTACAATACACTGGCCAGCTCTACCCTGGGGTACAATACACTGGGGTACAATACACTGGGTATATATCTATCTACCCTGGGGTACAATACACTGGCCTCTCTACCCTGGGGTACAATACACTGGGTATATATCTACCCTGGGGTACAATACACTGGCCACCTCTACCCTGGGGTACAATACACTGGCCACCTCTAACCTGGGGTACAATACACTGGCCAGCTCTACCCTGGGGTGGGGGCCACAACCCTGGGGTACAATACACTGGCCACCTCTAACCTGGGGTACAATACAATACACTGGGTATATCACCCCCACCTGGGGTACAATACACTGGCCACCTCTACCCTGGGGTACAATACACTGGCCACCTCTACCCTGTGGTACAATACACTGGGTATATCTACCCTGGGGTACAATACACTGGCCACCTCTACCCTGGGGTACAATACACTGGCCACCTCTACCCTGGGGTACAATACACTGGGTATATCAACCCTGGGGTACAATACACTGGCCACCTCTACCCTGGGGTACAATACACTGGCCAGCTCTACCCTCAATACACTGGCCACCCTGGGTACAATACACTGGGTATCTACCCCCTGGGGTACAATACACTGGCCACCTCTACCCTGGGGCCACAATGGGGTACACACTGGCCACCTCTACCCTGGGGTACAATACACTGGCCACCTCTACCCTGGGGTACAATACACTGGCCACCTCTACCCTGTGGTACAATACACTGGGTATATATCTACCCTGGGGTACAATACACTGGCCACTCTACCCTGGGGTACAATACACTGGCCACCTCTACCCTGGGGTACAATACACTGGCCACCTCTAACCTGGGGTACAATACACTGGCCAGCTCTACCCTGGGGTACAATACACTGGCCAGCTCTACCCTGGGGTACAATACACTGGCCAGCTCTACCCTGGGGTACAATACACTGGCCACCTCTAACCTGGGTACAATACACTGGGTATATCAACCCTGGGGTACAATACACTGGCCACCTCTACCCTGGGGTACAATACACTGGCCACCTCTACCCTGTGGTACAATACACTGGGTTATATCTACCCTGGGGTACAATACACTGGCCACCCTGGGGTACAATACACTGGCCACCTCTACCCTGGGGTACAATACACTGGCCACCTCTACCCTGGGGTACAATACACTGGCCACCTCTACCCTGGGGTACAATACACTGGCCACCTCTACCCTGGGGTACAATACACTGGCCACCTCTACCCTGGGGTACAATACACTGGCCACCTCTACCCTGTGGTACAATACACTGGGTATATATCTACCCTGGGGTACAATACACTGGCCACCTCTACCCTGGGGTACAATACACTGGCCACCTCTACCCTGGGGTACAATACACTGGTCACCTCTACCCTGGGGTACAATACACTGGCCACCTCTACCCTGGGGTACAATACACTGGCCACCTCTACCCTGGGGTACAATACACTGGCACCTCTACCCTGGGGTACAATACACTGGCCAGCTCTACCCTGGGGTACAATACACTGGCCATCTCTACCCTGGGGTACAATACACTGGCCAGCACCCTGGCCACCCAGCTCTAACCTGGGGTACAATACACTGGCCAGCTCTACCCTGGGGTACAATACACTGGCCACCTCTAACCTGGGGTACAATACACTGGCCAGCTCTACCCTGGGGTACAATACACTGGCCATCTCTACCCTGGGGTACAATACACTGGCTCTTCCCTGGGGTACAATACACTGGCCAGCTCTACCCTGGGGTACAATACACTGGCCACCTCTACCCGGGGTACAATACACTGGCCACCTCTAACCTGGGGTACAATACACTGGCCAGCTCTAACCTGGGGTACAATACACTGGCCAGCTCTACCCTGGGGTACAATACACTGGCCAGCTCTACCCTGGGGTACAATACACTGGCCAGCTCTACCCTGGGGTACAATACACTGGCCACCTCTACCCTGGGATACAATACACTGGCCGTCTCTGCCCTGGGGTACAATAAACTAGCCATATCTACCCTGGGGTACAATAATCTAACCAAAGCGACCCTGGGGTACAATAAACTAACCATATCTACCCTGGGGTACAATAAACTAGCAATTTAACCCAGTTTATCAAAAATAAACTAGTCACAACTACCCTGGGGTACAATACACTGGTATAGAGCGCTCTAAATAACCTAAACAAAAGCCACAACAACAAAAATATTTGGGAGATATTGTTTAGTATAGGTAGCTATAACCTATAGTAACACAAGGCATTTATTAGTGTCAATGGGAGACTTTAGTGTCAGACTGGAGCACAGCCACTAATGAAGTAGTAGAGGAGAGGAGACCAACTCAGAATGACCTCAAAACTGTGGCTTTTCTTTGGTAAGTTGACTTTTGATAAAGTAGGTTAACAGGCCGAACACTAGCCTGCTGTTGGTCACCCACGCCCATGTCTTCACATTCTCTGTCCTTGGGTCCAGAGGTCCTGGAAACTAAATTTAGACCTCTGGTATTACAGAAAAAATACATAAATCATACTCTTAACTAACCGCCTCCCAGGACGCAGGACGGTGCTCATATGTAGGTTGGTTGTGACTGTGAGATGAGGTAGATTAATGTTCACATACTTTACTTCAGAGGAGGCTGGTGGGAGGAGCTATAGAAGGGCAGGCTCATTGTGACGGCTGGAATGGAATACATGGAACAGTATCAAACACATAGAAACAACATATTTTATTCTGTTCCGTGTATTCTATTCCAGCCATTACAATTAGCCCATCCTCCTATAGCTCTTCCCACTGGTGGGTTTAGGTACAGGCAACATGGGCAGCAGCCCAGGGCGGCATCTTGCCAGGGGCAGCAAAAATTTGGAATGGTGACATTTGCACAATTGGTTTTCTATCGCTCATTTGCATGTCACGTCAATGATATCATGTCACCGTGTGGGACTGTGGGTCAATTAACCTCGTCAGAGTGGGCGTTCTGATTCTAGCTTGTGAGCTAGGCAGGCTACTGGGAAGGTCTCCCACTCAGAAGCACGAGATGGGGAGGGGGACGGGGGTTTGTTGACCTCAGGTCTCCTCACTGGAAGCCAGAGGTAAGGGGAGGGGGTAGGTTGACCTCAGGTCTCCTCACTGGAAGCCAGAGCTAGAGGCAGGGGGTAGGTTGACCTCAGGTCTCCTCACTGGAAGCCAGAGGTAGGGGGAGGGGGTAGGTTGACCTCAGGTCTCCTCACTGGAAGCCAGAGGTAGAGGCAGGGGGTAGGTTGACCTCAGGTCTCCTCACTGGAAGCCAGAGGTAGGGGGAGGGGGTAGGTTGACCTCAGGTCTCCTCACTGGAAGCCAGAGGTAGGGGGACGGGGGTAGGTTGACCTCAGGTCTCCTCACTGGAAGCCAGAGGTAGGGGGACGGGGGTAGGTTGACCTCAGGTCTCCTCACTGGAAGCCAGAGGTAGGGGGACGGGGGTAGGTTGACCTCAGGTCTCCTCACTGGAAGCCAGAGGTAGGGGACGGGGGTAGGTTGACCTCAGTTCTCCCCACTGGAAGCCAGAGGTAGGGGGATGGGGGTAGGTTGACCTCAGTTCTCCTCACTGGAAGCCAGAGGTAGGGGGGTAGGTTGACCTCAGGTCTCCCCACTGGAAGCCAGGGGGTTCGCCCGGGGAGCCTTACAAGCTAGAACCACCACTGCCCTCTTCCCACCAGCCTCCTCTGCTTTACACAGCATAGAAGGCCAGCATTGAAACAACTGTAATGCGATTTCTCCTGTGGAATAACACTGACACTTTGTGGCAGACAGTGGAACAGCAAGACACTTCTGTATTGACTCTGCTGTTACATCCAACTGAACTACTACCAACAAAACTGCTCTTCTTTCAACATGAAATACTACATATAGTTATATTTCCTATTACCCCATCATTTAGTTGTTTTCTAAATCTAGTCATGGGTTGGGAGAATCTTTAAAACGGCCCATCCTGTTAAGTGTAAATGAAATAATCTATCTGTGGACATGTATCATTTCATGTGTCACAGAAAGCAGCTTATTTTGATTACAGTGTTGTTGATTGGCAGTGTTTGGCCTGCAGTTAATGCCACATCACCAGTCAGAAATCCACCATCAATCCCCCTGAGAGATCCTTCAACATCCCATCTACCCCTGCAGCCTCGGGCCAAACCCCACGTGGCTCCTGGTAGAATATGCCCATAGACACAGATCTAGGATCAATTTACCCACCACAGTTTCTTATCTGTACATTATATCAGTGTCCAGGGGCAACTGCCTCCTCTCTGTGATGAGATGTCCCAGTTATGCTGTTCCAATGATGTTCTAAAGGCAATAGAACACAGTCATGTGACTACCATTAACCAGTGATGATTCAGCGGAAGAGGTCTGCTTCGCGTTGGTGTTTGTAACTAGCAGGGAGAAGTGACTGAGTGAGTGGGATTTAGTGTTGTGAGTCATTGGCCATGTAGGAATGGCATCCTATTCCCTAACAGTGCACTACTTATGACCAAAGCCCTATGTGGGCCATGGTCAAAAGTAGTGCACGACATAGAAAACAGGGTCCCACAAGGGACGTAGACTTTGTGTTATCACCCATTACCTGAGAGAACAGCAATTAGCCACATTGCTGAGACCAGAGGTACTGGTCTACACACCATTTACTGTGACAAAGAGGTGCGGGGGTGTGTGTGTCAGTGGAGGCTGCTGAGGGGAGGACGGCTCATAATAATGGCCAGAACGGAGCAAATGGAATGGCGTCAAACACCTGGAAACCATGGAAACCATATGATTGATGTATTTGATACCATTCCACTGGTTCCTCTCCCGGCATTACCACAAACTCGTTCTCCCCAATTAAGGTGCCACCAACCTCTCTCTCTCTGTGTGTGTGTGTGTGTGTGTGTGTGTGTGTGTGTGTGTGTGTGTGTGTGTGTGTGTGTGTGTGTGTGTGTGTGTGTGTGTGTGTGTGTGTGTGTGTGTGTGTGTGTGTGTGTGTGTGTGTGTGTGTGCGTGTGCGTGTCGTTGTTCCTGTCCATGTATTTAATCACCACAAATGAATGATCTCTTTATTCTCTGGAACAGCCTCGTAGGGAGCCAGCCTCGTAGGACAGTCTTGAACTCATGAGTTCACATCATGTTTTGCCAATCCGTGTAGCGAAACAGAATGTAAACTCATGAGATCAAGATGGTCGTACGAGGCTACAAGGGAGGTGGAATCAAAACCAACAAGACAGTCAAGATATACAGCGAGGAAAACTATTGTATGTGCATCAACCCATCTCATTGGTTTATTTGACATCATGTTACAACATAATCTGGACAACAAGCCTTAATGGATCCTAGGAAGTAAAGATGAAGAGGATTGTGATGGACACACACACACACACACACACAGATGAGATGTTACCATAGAGACTGTGTATTTTGTGTTTTCTAGGTTGATAATAACAGAGTTGGTGATTATCCAATGTTCCTGGATTAGCCAGTGTTACTGAGAGGTGACTGACACACAACACCACACAACACAAAGGAAATGATGTCATGAAAAACCATCTCCTTTGAAAACACCAACTACTTCCTACTCAGTCCTCTACAAGGGGACACAAGACACAGGTTCCATCCCAGATGGCACCGTTATAAACAGCACCACAATACTTTACCGGCCCTGGTCAAGGGCACAATATAGGGAATAGTGTTCCATTTGGAACACAACCACAGTCCAACCAGTCCATAGGGCAAGTCAATTCAATAAGGCCTGAACCATGTTACTGAAATCTTTAAGCTGATTGACTGATAACCAGACCACAGTTTCAGCTAGCTTGTTGACGTAATGAACCACAAGGACAACAAACACAGTAAGAGAGTGTGGATGCTGCTTGTGCTGTCGGTGATTGACATCTTGTGTCACACATACGCACACGTACACAGATTCATAATTTCATCATGTATTTTTCCATACTGTCAACCCAGAGTAAGTAGGTTGCTGTTGTTACATAGGTTATGGTATCTACACTCGAGAATAAGAGGAAAAAACAGTCTGGGCATGTAGTTTAATTTATCATACAGTCAGAGTTGTGTCTCTGAAATGTGTCTCTGAAAAGTTGTGTCTCTGAAAGGTCTCCAAGAAGTCGGTAGTTACGGTCTCCAAGGAGTCGGTAGTTACGGTCTCCAAGGAGTCGGTAGTTACGGTCTCCAAGGAGTCGGTAGTTACGGTCTCCAAGGAGCTGATAGTTACGGTCTCCAAGGAGATGATAGTTACTGTCTACAAGGAGCTGATAGTTACGGTCTCCAAGGAGCTGATAGTTACGGTCTCCAAGGAGTCGAGGTCTCCAAGGAGTCGATAGTTACGGTCTCCAAGGAGTCGAGTTACGGTCTCCAAGGAGTCGGTTGTTACGGTCTCCAAGGAGTCGATAGTTACGGTCTCCAAGGAGCTGATAGTTACGGTCTCCAAGGAGCGATAGTTACGGTCTCCAAGGAGCTGATAGTTACGGTCTCCAAGGAGCGATAGTTACGGTCTCCAAGGAGCTGATAGTTACGGTCTCCAAGGAGCTGATAGTTACGGTCTCCAAGGAGCTGATAGTTACGGTCTCCAAGGAGCTGATAGTTACGGTCTCCAAGGAGCTGATAGTTACGGTCTCCAAGGAGCTGATAGTTACGGTCTCCAAGGAGCTGATAGTTACGGTCTCCAAGGAGCTGATAGTTACGGTCTCCAAGGAGCCGGTTGTTGACGGTCTCCAAGGAGTTGATAGTTATGGTCTCCAAGAAGTCGGTAGTTACGGTCTCCAAGGAGTCGAGTTACGGTCTCCAAGGAGTCGATAGTTACGGTCTCCAAGGAGTCGATAGTTACGGTCTCCAAGGAGTCAATAGTTACGGTCTCCAAGGAGTCGATAGTTACGGTCTCCAAGGAGTCGATAGTTACGGTCTCCAAGGAGTCGATAGTTACGGTCTCCAAGGAGTCGATAGTTACGGTCTCCAAGGAGTCGATAGTTACGGTCTCCGAGGAGCTGATAGTTACTGTCTCCATGGAGTCGATAGTTACGGTCTCCGAGGAGCTGATAGTTACGGTCTCCAAGGAGTCGATCTAAAACTAGTCTATAGTCATTTGAAACAAGTAAACTGTACATGAAGTGTAGGCTAGTCATACTGAGGAGATGAATGGTGAGGAATAGGCCTTTCAATTACACACAGAAAAAAACACACACAGAGACAGACACACAACACATGCACACGAGCACACAATGCATTTCCATGAGATTTATTTAAGAATGTGGAAACTTTGTTGTAAAAATATTTAACATGTTGGAATACATTCAAGAAAAGAAAACGTGGATGCTCCAAATACATATGCTACATATTGATGCTCCAAATACATATGCTACATATTGATGCTCCAAATACATATGCTACATATTGATGCTCCAAATACATATGCTACATATTGATGCTCCAAATACATATTGATGCTCCAAATACAAATGCTACATATTGATGCTCCAAATACATATTGATGCTCCAAATACATATTGATGCTCCAAATACATATGCTACATATTGATGCTCCAAATACATATGCTACATATTGATGCTCCAAATACATATGCTACATATTGATGCTCCAAATACATATGCTACATATTGATGCTCCAAATACATATGCTACATATTGATGCTCCAAATACATATGCTACATATTGATGCTCCAAATACATATGCTACATATTGATGCTCCAAATACATATGCTACATATTGATGCTCCAAATACATATGCCTACATATTGATGCTCCAAATACATATGCCTACATATTGATGCTCCAAATACATATGCTACATATTGATGCGCCAAATACATATGCTACATATTGATGCTCCAAATAATTATGCTACATATTGATGCTCCAAATACATATGCTACATATTGATGCTCCAAATACATATGCTACATATTGATGCTCCAAATACATATGCTACATATTGATGCTCCAAATACATATTGATGATCCAAATACATATGCTACATATTGATGCTCCAAATACATATTGATGCTCCAAATACATATGCTACATATTGATGCTCCAAATACATATTGATGCTCCAAATACATATTGATGCTCCAAATACATATGCTACATATTGATGCTCCAAATACATATGCCTACATATTGATGCTCCAAATACATATGCTACATATTGATGCTCCAAATACATATGCTACATATTGATGCTCCAAATACATATGCTACATATTGAGTGAAGAAAGATTCTTCTCTATTCAACCAATGATACAATGGGGAACATTTGATCCAGCTCCTATAGAGAGAATTTCTGAGAACTATTGACTCAGAGACAGAGAGAGAAAATCAAGAAATATTTGAATAGGAGTTCTGAGAGAGGTCTTGTTTTGTTTCCTGGTATTGCTGAGATCTGAATAGGCCTATCTGATCCCGTCTGACATTTAGTTCTGAGTAGAAGGTTGTCTTGTCTCATGATCCTGAGTGGTGAATGCCGACTCCAACATCCGTGATGCCCTTTGACCTGGGTCGTGTTCATTAGGGTGCCTGTTCTCAAATTTTGTGTAACCCAAATGAAAACAAGTATTTCTTATTGGATAAGTACCTCTCCCTTTCATTTAGTTTTAGACTTTTTTCTTCTGTTTTGTGCTTATTAAACACAACGCTGATTCCTGAGCAGTCACATCCATGGTGAGCATATGACCCATTGTCTGATTACTCACCTTAGAAACTGATCCCAGTTCAGTTCCTATGGCGCAAGAGAGGGAGATGATTGGTCCCCCAGGGGTTCTACTGGGTCCCACGGAGCCAATCAGAGATCAAAGAGAACAATTCCTTCCTTCATTCTTGCTGACATCATCATTATCCTGAAGGTTCTCTCTCTGTAGTGGGTGTGAGAGTCCCAAAAGATGAACTTCTGAGATTGAGGCAGAGAGTTTAACATAGGATATTGACATCTGATATTGAGATCGGGGCTGTTGACATCATACCTTTAGTTAAAGGTGTTTCAATGATGCTTCACTCATCTGTGGGGAGAAAAGAGAAAATGACTAGACGTTGACGCACACACACACACACACACACACAGCTTCATTAAGGCTGTAAGCCCTAGCCTCCTTGAGGTGCTCATCACTTCTGTCAGTCCCTGGGGAGAGTGGCATTACCAATTACCTGCCACAGGATCCCAGTCTCCTCATTATAACACCCAACGGGACGCACAAACATGACCAAACAAATGTGTACTCTCACGCACGCACACACATACACAATTCAGTCCCAATCAAAATCCTATTTTCCCTAACCCCTAAACCTGACCCGTTTTCTTACCCAAAAACCTAACCTTAAACCTAACTCTAGCTCCTAACCCATAACATAATTCTAACCCTAACACTAATTCTAACCTTAACCCTAAACTCCCTAGAAATAGCATTTGACCTTGTGGGGACTAACAAAATGTCCCCAGTTGGTCTGATTTTGGTTTGTTTACTATTCTTGTGGGGACTTCACTCCCACACCACCAGATCACTAACACACCACCAGGTCACTCTGGCACCACCAGATCACTCCCGCACCACCAGATCACTCCCGCACCACCAGGTCACTAACACACCACCAGGTCACTCTGGCACCACCAGGTCACTAACGCAGGTCACTAACACACCACCAGGTCACTCTGGCACCACCAGATCACTCCCGCACCACCAGATCACTAACACACCACCAGGTCACTAACACACCACCAGGTCACTAACACACCACCAGGTCACTCTGGCACCACCAGATCACTCCCGCACCACCAGGTCACTAACACACCACCAGGTCACTCTGGCACCACCAGATCACTCCCGCACCACCAGGTCACTAACGCACCCCCAGATCACTAACGCACCCCCAGATCACTAACACACCACCAGGTCACTCTGGCACCACCAGATCACTCCCGCACCACCAGATCACTAACACACCACCAGGTCACTAACACACCACCAGATCACTCTGGCACCACCAGATCACTAACGCACCACCAGATCACTAACGCACCACCAGATCACTCCCGCACCACCAGATCACTCCCGCACCACCAGATCACTCCCGCACCACCAGATCCTCCCGCACCACCAGATCACTCCCGCACCACCAGATCACTCCACTAACACACCACCAGATCACTCTCCCACCTGCACCACCAGATCACTCCCGCACCACCAGATCACTAACACACCACCAGATCACTCCCGCCCCACCAGATCACTAACACACCACCAGATCACTAACGCACCACCAGATCACTAACACACCACCAGATCACTCTGGCACCACCAGATCCCTAACACACCACCAGATCACTCCCGCCCCACCAGATCACTAACACACAACTAGATCACTAACGCACCACCAGATCCCTAACACACCACCAGATCACTCTGGCACCACCAGATCCCTAACACACCACCAGATCACTAACACACCACCAGATCACTCTGGAACCACCAGATCCCTAACACACCACCAGATCACTAACACACAACCAGATCACTCCCGCACCACCAGATCAGTTCCACAGCACCATATCCACATCCCTCTCTCTCAGAATGATCCTCCTCAGTCAGAAGAATTTTAACCAGACCTCTCTCATGCTTCCTCCTGACCTCTAAGGCCTGACAGGAAATTGAGAGTCTTTGTGTCTATAACGGAGGCTGAGAAACACATTGAGATGTGGACATCCTCTCAAACTCAAACCCAGCACATCTTGTGTAAGAACAATACTCAGCCTATCTCTGTATGACTGTTACCTTGGTGTGTTCCCATCTGGATAGGAGGCATAATGCTCAGGTCTGCTGGTAGTCCCACATACACACCTCCATAGTTCCTGAGAGAAGAGGACACACACACACACACACAGTGAGAAAGACATAGATAGATAGACATACACAGGTCTTGATCACAGTGACCTTCAAGCAAACAAAGTCACACACACACACACACACACACACAGACACAGACACACACACACACACACACACACACACACACACACACACACACACACACACACACACGTTACTCACATCCTTTTTCTTCTTCTTGTGCAGACTCCTCTGTGCTGTAAATGACATCATCAGTCAGTAATAGTCAGTAACAATTCAGTCAGTCAGTAATAACTCAGTCAGTAATAGTCAGTAACAATTCAGTCAGTCAGTAATAACTCAGTCAGTAATAGTCAGTAACAATTCAGTCAGTCAGTAATAACTCAGTCAGTAATAACTCAGTCAGTAATACTTCAGTCAGTCAGTAATAACTCAGTCAGTAATACTTCAGTCAGTCAGTAATAACTCAGTCAGTAATACTTCAGTCAGTCAGTAATAACACAGTCAGTAATAACTCAGTCAGTAATACTTCAGTCAGTCAGTAATAACTCAGTCAGTAATACTTCAGTCAGTCAGTCAGTAAAAACTCAGTCAGTAATACTTCAGTCAGTAATAACTCAGTCAGTAATAACTCAGTCAGTCAGTAATAACTCAGTCAGTAATACTTCAGTCAGTCAGTCAGTAATAACTCAGTCAGTAAAAACTCAGTCAGTAATACTTCAGTCAGTAATAACTCAGTCAGTAATAACTCAGTCAGTAATACTTCAGTCAGTCAGTAATAACTCAGTCAGTAATAACTCAGTCAGTAATAACTCAGTCAGTAATAACTCAGTCAGTAATAACTCAGTCAGTAATAACTCAGTCAGTAAAGTCAGCCAGTCAGTAATAAGTCAGCCAGTCAATAAGTCAGCCAGTCAGTAATAAGTCAGCCAGTCAGTCATAAGTCAGCCAGTCAGTAATAAGTCAGCCAGTCAGTAATAAGTCAGCCAGTCAGTAATAAGTCAGCCAGTCAGTAATAAGTCAGCCAGTCAGTAATAAGTCAGCCAGTCAGTAATAAGTCAGCCAGTCAGTAATAAGTCAGCCAGTCAGTAATAAGTCAGCCAGTCAGTAATAAGTCAGCCAGTCAGTAATAAGTCAGCCAGTCAGTAATAAGTCAGCCAGTCAGTCAATAAGTCAGCCAGTCAGTAATAAGTCAGCCAGTCAGTAATAAGTCAGCCAGTCAGTAATAAGTCAGCCAGTCAGTAATAAGTCAGCCAGTCAGTAATAAGTCAGCCAGTCAGTAATAAGTCAGCCAGTCAGTAATAAGTCAGCCAGTCAGTAATAAGTCAGCCAGTCAGTAATAACTCAGTCAGTAATAACTCAGTCAGTAATACTTCAGTCAGTCAGTAATAAGTCAGCCAGTCAGTAATAAGTCAGCCAGTCAGTAATAAGTCAGCCAGTCAGTAATAAGTCAGCCAGTCAGTAATAAGTCAGTGATAAGTCCATCACCCCCGGGAGCTCTGACACACGGTCAAACACACAGTCACATCAAACAAAGGTTAATGAATGGCATGGCTAGGAAATAGTGACCAACTCAGGTCTGTCCAATATGTAAATGTGTGTGTTCATGGGTGTTCACCGTCTAGGGGTCTTTTCTCCACCAGAGACCTGTTTGAAGCTCTGTAGCAGTGCCGAAACCAGTCTCATTGATGACCTGGCTATCATTATTTTCAGTCATTTAGCAGAGGCTCTTATCCAGAGCGACTTTCAGTCACACTTTTTTAAAACTTCGTACTGGTCCTCCGTGGGAATCAAACCCATATTCTCCCACAACCCTGGCATTGCAAGCACCATGCTCTACCAACTGAGCCACATGGGACCCGCTGGGCTTGTTGAGAACTTGACTTGCCTGTCAATATGTTTATCAGGCAGCTTGTTGAGAACTCTGCCTAACTGTCGATATGCTTATCAGGAAGTAGTCCACAGTATTTGACTAATGTCTGACTCATTAATTCTAGGAAATTGTGTTTTTCCTTTTATAGTTGAGAGGCAGGGCCCTGTGGGCAAGGTGAGGACTGAGTGTGAGTGAGACGGGATGGAGATGTTTGTGGTGCCTGGCTGGGATAAACAGAGCAGTGACGTGGAAGGTTCTTCACCTTTAATGAAAGAACATGACCTATTAGCTGACAACAACCACATGTTCTCCACCTACAGCTGTCATACTGACAACAGCACATTCTCCACCTACAGCTGTCATACTGACAACAACCACATGTTCTCCACCTACAGCTGTCATACTGACAACAACCACATGTTCTCCACCTACAGCTGTCATACTGACAACAACCACATGTTCTCCACCTACAGCTGTCATACTGACAACAACACATTCTCCATCTACAGCTGTCATACTGACAACAACACATTCTCCACCTACAGCTGTCATACTGACAACAGCACATTCTCCATCTACAGCTGTCATACTGACAACAACACATTCTCCATCTACAGCTGTCATACTGACAACAACCACATGTTCTCCACCTACAGCTGTCATACTGACAACAACCACATGTTCTCCACCTACAGCTGTCATACTGACAACAACCACATGTTCTCCACCTACAGCTGTCATACTGACAACAACACATTCTCCACCTACAGCTGTCATACTGACAACAGCACATTCTCCATCTACAGCTGTCATAATGACAACAACCACATGTTCTCCACCTACAGCTGTCATACTGACAACAGCACATTCTCCATCTACAGCTGTCATACTGACAACAACCACATGTTCTCCACCTACAGCTGTCATACTGACAACAACCACATGTTCTCCACCTACAGCTGTCATACTGACAACAACCACATGTTCTCCACCTACAGCTGTCATACTGACAACAACCACATGTTCTCCACCTACAGCTGTCATACTGACAACAACCACATATTCTCCACCTACAGCTGTCATACTGACAACAACCACATGTTCTCCACCTACAGCTGTCATACTGACAACAACCACATGTTCTCCACCTACAGCTGTCATACTGACAACAACCACATGTTCTCCACCTACAGCTGTCATACTGACAACAACCACATGTTCTCCACCTACAGCTGTCATACTGACAACAACCACATATTCTCCACCTACAGCTGTCATACTGACAACAACCACATGTTCTCCACCTACAGCTGTCATACTGACAACAACCACATGTTCTCCACCTACAGCTGTCATAATGACAACAACCACATGTTCTCCACCTACAGCTGTCATACTGACAACAACACATGTTCTCCATCTACAGCTGTCATACTGACAACAACCACATGTTCTCCACCTACAGCTGTCATACTGACAACAACAGCACATTCTCCATCTACAGCTGTCATACTGACAACAGCAGCACATTCTCCATCTACGGCTATCATACTGACAACAGCACATTCTCCACCTACAGCTGTCATACTGACAACAACAGCACATTCTCCACCTACAGCTGTCATACTGACAACAACAGCACATTCTCCATCTACAGCAGTCATACTGACAACAACAGCACATTCTCCATCTACAGCTGTCATACTGACAACAACAGCACATTCTCCATCTACGGCTGTCATACTGACAACAACAGCACATTCTCCATCTACAGCAGTCATACTGACAACAACAGCACATTCTCCACCTACAGCTGTCATACTGACAACAACAGCACATTCTCCATCTACAGCAGTCATACTGACAACAACAGCACATTCTCCACCTACAGCTGTCATACTGACAACAACAGCACATTCTCCATCTACAGCTGTCATACTGACAACAACAGCACATTCTCCATCTACAGCAGTCATACTGACAACAGCACATTCTCCACCTACAGCTGTCATACTGACAACAACAGCACATTCTCCATCTACAGCAGTCATACTGACAACAACAGCACATTCTCCACCTACAGCTGTCATACTGACAACAACAGCACATTCTCCATCTACAGCAGTCATACTGACAACAGCACATTCTCCACCTACAGCTGTCATACTGACAACAACAGCACATTCTCCATCTACAGCTGTCATACTGACAACAACAGCACATTCTCCATCTACAGCTGTCATAATGACAACAACAGCACATTCTCCATCTACGGCTGTCATACTGACAACAACAATAACAACACAGGGTCAATCCCGATTCCCCCTACTCCCCAAATAATGTGTACACTCGTTAGTGCCCCTTTAAGAATTGAAAAGCAGTGGATTAGTGAGAGAAATATGGGCTTGGGGCCAGAGAGAGACAACCATACTCACACTTCTTCTTTGGAGGCTTCGGCTGGACCTGTGAGAACAAAGGTATATTCATTTAAGATGGTTGAACAGTCCTCTAATACAGGACTAGTAAAGGTCTGTTAATACAGGACTAGTAAAGGTCTGTTAATACTAGTAAAGGTCTGTTAATACAGGACTAGTAAAGGTCTGTTAATACAGGACTAGTAAAGGTCTGTTAATACAGGACTAGTAACGGTCTGTTAATACAGGACTAGTAAAGGTCTGTTAATACAGGACTAGTAAAGGTCTGTTAATACAGGACTAGTAAAGGTCTGTTAATACAGGACTAGTAAAGGTCTGTTAATACAGGACTAGTAAGTCTGTTAATACAGGACTAGTAAAGGTCTGTTAATACAGGACTAGTAAAGGTCTGTTAATACAGGACTAGTAAAGGTCTGTTAATACAGGACTAGTAAAGGTCTGTTAATACAGGACTAGTAAAGGTCTGTTAATACAGGACTAGTAAAGGTCTGTTAATACAGGACTAGTAAAGGTCTGTTAATACAGGACTAGTAAAGGTCTGTTAATACAGGACTAGTAAAGGTCTGTTAATACAGGACTAGTAAAGGTCTGTTAATACAGGACTAGTAAAGGTCTGTTAATACAGGACTAGTAAAGGTCTGTTAATACAGGACTAGTAAAGGTCTGTTAATACAGGACTACTGTTAATACAGGACTAGTAAAGGTCTGTTAATACAGGACTAGTAAAGGTCTGTTAATACGGGACTAGTAAAGGTCTGTTAATACACTAGTAAAGGTCTGTTAATACAGGACTAGTAAAGGTCTGTTAATACAGGACTAGTAAAGGTCTGTTAATACAGGACTAGTAAAGGGCTGTTAATACAGGACTAGTAAAGGTCTGTTAATACAGGACTAGTAAAGGTCTGTTAATACAGGACTAGTAAAGGGCTGTTAATACAGGACTAGTAAAGGGCTGTTAATACAGGACTAGTAAAGGTCTGTTAATACAGGACTAGTAAAGGTCTGTTAATACAGGACTAGTAAAGGTCTGTTAATACAGGACTAGTAAAGGTCTGTTAATACAGGACTAGTAAAGGTCTGTTAATACAGGACTAGTAAAGGTCTATTAATACAGGACTAGTAAAGGGCTGTTAATACAGGACTAGTAAAGGTCTGTTAATACAGGACTAGTAAAGGTCTATTAATACAGGACTAGTAAAGGTCTGTTAATACAGGACTAGTAAAGGTCTGTTAATACAGGACTAGTAAAGGTCTGTTAATACAGGACTAGTAAAGGTCTGTTAATACAGGACTAGTAAAGGTCTGTTAATACAGGACTAGTAAAGGTCTGTTAATACAGGACTAGTAAAGGTCTGTTAATACAGGACTAGTAAAGGTCTGTTAATACAGGACTAGTAAAGGTCTGTTAATACAGGACTAGTAAAGGTCTATTAATACAGGACTAGTAAAGGTCTATTAATACAGGACTAGTAAAGGTCTGTTAATACAGGACTAGTAAAGGTCTGTTAATACAGGACTAGTAAAGGTCTGTTAATACAGGACTAGTAAAGGTCTGTTAATACAGGACTAGTAAAGGTCTGTTAATACAGGACTAGTAAAGGTCTGTTAATACAGGACTAGTAAAGGGCTGTTAATACAGGACTAGTAAAGGTCTGTTAATACAGGACTAGTAAAGGTCTGTTAATACAGGACTAGTAAAGGTCTGTTAATACAGGACTAGTAAAGGTCTGTTAATACAGGACTAGTAAAGGTCTATTAATACAGGACTAGTAAAGGTCTATTAATACAGGACTAGTAAAGGTCTGTTAATACAGGACTAGTAAAGGTCTATTAATACAGGACTAGTAAAGGTCTGTTAATACAGGACTAGTAAAGGTCTGTTAATACAGGACTAGTAAAGGTCTGTTAATACAGGACTAGTAAAGGTCTGTTAATACAGGACTAGTAAAGGTCTGTTAATACAGGACTAGTAAAGGTCTGTTAATACAGGACTAGTAAAGGTCTATTAATACAGGACTAGTAAAGGTCTGTTAATACAGGACTAGTAAAGGTCTGTTAATACAGGACTAGTAAAGGTCTGTTAATACAGGACTAGTAAAGGTCTGTTAATACAGGACTAGTAAAGGTCTGTTAATACAGGACTAGTAAAGGTCTGTTAATACAGGACTAGTAAAGGTCTGTTAATACAGGACTAGTAAAGGTCTGTTAATACAGGACTAGTAAAGGTCTGTTAATACAGGACTAGTAAAGGTCTGTTAATACAGGACTAGTAAAGGTCTGTTAATACAGGACTAGTAAAGGTCTGTTAATACAGGACTAGTAAAGGTCTATTAATACGGGACTAGTAAAGGTCTGTTAATACAGGACTAGTAAAGGTCTGTTAATACAGGACTAGTAATACAGGACTAGTAAAGGTCTGTTAATACAGGACTAGTAAAGGTCTGTTAATACAGGACTAGTAAAGGTCTGTTAATACAGGACTAGTAAAGGTCTGTTAATACAGGACTAGTAAAGGTCTGTTAATACAGGACTAGTAAAGGTCTGTTAATACAGGACTAGTAAAGGTCTGTTAATACAGGACTAGTAAAGGTCTGTTAATACAGGACTAGTAAAGGTCTGTTAATACAGGACTAGTAAAGGTCTGTTAATACAGGACTAGTAAAGGTCTGTGTTACAGACGTCGATACTTTGTGATTTCTTAAACTAAATGTATTTGATTGTTTACCTATTTTTGTAACTTGAGTCTGATAATTATCTGTTCAAAACAATTAATCTGATAATGCTTGTGGAATATAAAAATACTTGCTTGATATATGTTTTCCAGTTTCTTGAAATACTTTGCAAATTCAACTTATTTCTATGTGAAAACTGAAATGGTTTATTCATTCCATTTCTGTTTTAGTAGACACTCATCCAGAGTAACTTACAGTGGTGAGTGCAAACATTTTCATACTTTTTCGTACTGGTCCCCGTGGGAAACGAACCCACAATCATACTATTGCAAGTACCATGCTCTACCAACTGAGCCAAATCATCACAGGGGTGCTGCAGCACACTCAGTACCCCTACTTCCCACGGCTATGCCTAAATCTACCTACCTTCACCTATAGTGCCTTCGGAATGTATTCACACCCCTTAACCTTTTCCACATTTTGTTGTGCTACAGCCTGAATGTAAAATTGATCCAACTGAGATTTTTTTGTCACTGGCCTACAAGGTGTTGTGTTAAGGACCAATCCAATACAACACATTGCTGAGTACCATATTTTCAAGCATAGTGGTGGCTGCATCATGTTATGGGTATGCTTGTAATCATTAAGGACTGGGGAGTTTTTCAGGATAAAAAAGAAAAGGAATGGGCCTCCTGAGTGGCTCAGAGGTGTAAGGCACTTCATCACAGTGCTTGAGGCGTCACTACAGACCCGGCTTTGATCCCAGGCTGTGTCACAACCGGCCATGACCGGGAGTCCCATAGGGCGTGCACAATTGGCCCAGCATTGTCCGGGTTAGGGGAGGGTTTGGCCGGGGGGGCTTTACTTGGCTCATCGCGCTCTAGTGTGCTCTGGTGGTGGGCCGGGCGCCTGCAGGCTGACTCCGGTCATGAGTTGAATAGTGTTTCCTCCGACACATTGGTGCGGCTGGCCTCCGGGTTAAGCAGGCGGGTGTTAAGAAGCGCGGTTTGGCGGGTAATGTTTTGGAGGACTCATGACTTGACCTTCGCCTCTCCTGAGCCCATTGGGGAGTTGCAGCTATGAGAGAAAATAGCAATGGATATTGCTCTGTGTCTGTCTGTGTGTGTGTGTGTGTGTGTGTGTGTGAAATCTCTCCCATCCACTGCCTTTTCTTTTTAAAACAGAGAAACAGAGAAGCCTTGACTGCTTTCAGTGTTCATGAGCTTGGCCATTGTCCCATTGTGAGTGCTGTTGAAATCTCTTGTCCCTGAGTCACCTATCGATTCTGTACTTGTCAAAGCACCACTCTCCCCAGTCATAACAGATATATCTGGTCAGGTAGTCATCAGAGCACAACTCTCCCCATTTGGTCAGGTAGTCATCAGAGCACCACTCTCCCCAGTCATAACAGATATATCTGGTCAGGTAGTCATCAGAGCACCACTCTCCCCAGTCATAACAGATATATCTGGTCAGGTAGTCATCAGAGCACCACTCTCCCCAGTCATAACAGATATATGTGGTCAGGTAGTCATCAGAGCACCACTGTCCCCAGTCATAACAGATATATCTGGTCAGGTAGTCATCAGAGCACAACTCTCCCCATTTGGTCAGGTAGTCATCAGAGCCACTCTCCCCAGTCATAACAGATATATCTGGTCAGGTAGTCATCAGAGCACCACTCTCCCCAGTCATAACAGATATATCTGGTCAGGTAGTCATCAGAGCACCACTCTCCCCAGTCATAACAGATATATGTGGTCAGGTAGTCATCAGAGCACCACTGTCCCCAGTCATAACAGATATATCTGGTCAGGTAGTCATCAGAGCACCACTCTCCCCAGTCATAACAGATATATCTGGTCAGGTAGTCATCAGAGCACCACTCTCCTCAGTCATAACAGATATATCTGGTCAGGTAGTCATCAGAGCACCACTCTCACCATCTGGCCAGGTAGTCATCAGAGCACCACTCTCTCCAGTCATAACAGATATAGCTGGAGACTAACAGATACTGTGATAGATCAAATCAGATCACGAGCGCACACACACACACACACACACACACACACACACACACACACACACACACACACACACACACACACACACACACACACACACACAACACACAAAAGGAGGAAACAGCTGATACTAGTGGTCTACTGTTAGTCAAGGTAGACAAGTCATATCCTCAACCTCAGCTATACTAGTGGTCTACTGTTAGTCAAGGTAGACAAGTCATATCCTCAACCTCAGCTATACTAGTGGTCTACTGTTAGTCAAGGTAAACAAGTCATATCCTCAACCTCAGCTATACTAGTGGTCTACTGTTAGTCAAGGTAAACAAGTCATATCCTCAACCTCAGCTATACTAGTGGTCTACTGTTAGTCAAGGTAAACAAGTCATATCCTCAACCTCAGCTATACTAGTGGTCTACTGTTAGTCAAGGTAAACAAGTCATATCCTCAACCTCAGCTATACTAGTGGTCTACTGTTAGTCAAGGTCAAGTCATATCCTCAACCTCAGCTATACTAGTGGTCTACTGTTAGTCAAGGTAAACAAGTCATATCCTCAACCTCAGCTATACTAGTGGTCTACTGTTAGTCAAGGTAAACAAGTCATATCCTCAACCTCAGCTATACTAGTGGTCTACTGTTAGTCAAGGTAAACAAGTCATATCCTCAACCTCAGCTATACTAGTGGTCTACTGTTAGTCAAGGTAAACAAGTCATATCCTCAACCTCAGCTATACTAGTGGTCTACTGTTAGTCAAGGTAAACAAGTCATATCCTCAACCTCAGCTATACTAGTGGTCTACTGTTAGTCAAGGTAAACAAGTCATATCCTCAACCTCAGCTATACTAGTGGTCTACTGTTAGTCAAGGTAAACAAGTCATATCCTCAACCTCAGCTATACTAGTGGTCTACTGTTAGTCAAGGTAAACAAGTCATATCCTCAACCTCAGCTATACTAGTGGTCTACTGTTAGTCAAGGTAAACAAGTCATATCCTCAACCTCAGCTATACTAGTGGTCTACTGTTAGTCAAGGTAAACAAGTCATATCCTCAACCTCAGCTATACTAGTGGTCTACTGTTAGTCAAGGTAAACAAGTCATATCCTCAACCTCAGCTATACTAGTGGTCTACTGTTAGTCAAGGTAAACAAGTCATATCCTCAACCTCAGCTATACTAGTGGTCTACTGTTAGTCAAGGTAAACAAGTCATATCCTCAACCTCAGCTATACTAGTGGTCTACTGTTAGTCAAGGTAAACAAGTCATATCCTCAACCTCAGCTATACTAGTGGTCTACTGTTAGTCAAGGTAAACAAGTCATATCCTCAACCTCAGCTATACTAGTGGTCTACTGTTAGTCAAGGTAAACAAGTCATATCCTCAACCTCAGCTATACTAGTGGTCTACTGTTAGTCAAGGTAAACAAGTCATATCCTCAACCTCAGCTATACTAGTGGTCTACTGTTAGTCAAGGTAACAAGTCATATCCTCAACTCAGCTATACTAGTGGTCTACTGTTAGTCAAGGTAAACAAGTCATATCCTCAACCTCAGCTATACTAGTGGTCTACTGTTAGTCAAGGTAAACAAGTCATATCCTCAACCTCAGCTATACTAGTGGTCTACTGTTAGTCAAGGTAAACAAGTCATATCCTCAACCTCAGCTATACTAGTGGTCTACTGTTAGTCAAGGTAAACAAGTCATATCCTCAACCTCAGCTATACTAGTGGTCTACTGTTAGTCAAGGTAAACAAGTCATATCCTCAACCTCAGCTATACTAGTGGTCTACTGTTAGTCAAGGTAAACAAGTCATATCCTCAACCTCAGCTATACTAGTGGTCTACTGTTAGTCAAGGTAAACAAGTCATATCCTCAACCTCAGCTATACTAGTGGTCTACTGTTAGTCAAGGTAAACAAGTCATATCCTCAACCTCAGCTATACTAGTGGTCTACTGTTAGTCAAGGTAAACAAGTCATATCCTCAACCTCAGCTATACTAGTGGTCTACTGTTAGTCAAGGTAAACAAGTCATATCCTCAACCTCAGCTATACTAGTGGTCTACTGTTAGTCAAGGTAAACAAGTCATATCCTCAACCTCAGCTATACTAGTGGTCTACTGTTAGTCAAGGTAAACAAGTCATATCCTCAACCTCAGCTATACTAGTGGTCTACTGTTAGTCAAGGTAAACAAGTCATATCCTCAACCTCAGCTATACTAGTGGTCTACTGTTAGTCAAGGTAAACAAGTCATATCCTCAACCTCAGCTATACTAGTGGTCTACTGTTAGTCAAGGTAAACAAGTCATATCCTCAACCTCAGCTATACTAGTGGTCTACTGTTAGTCAAGGTAAACAAGTCATATCCTCAACCTCAGCTATACTAGTGGTCTACTGTTAGTCAAGGTAAACAAGTCATATCCTCAACCTCAGCTATACTAGTGGTCTACTGTTAGTCAAGGTAAACAAGTCATATCCTCAACCTCAGCTATACTAGTGGTCTACTGTTAGTCAAGGTAAACAAGTCATATCCTCAACCTCAGCTATACTAGTGGTCTACTGTTAGTCAAGGTAAACAAGTCATATCCTCAACCTCAGCTATACTAGTGGTCTACTGTTAGTCAAGGTAAACAAGTCATATGATGGTGTTGTTCATGTGACAGTTGATAATATATTAACTGTAGTAGATGTTAACCAGTACATCAGTAGGACATGGTGTCTGTCTATGGTACTCTCGTTACCTGTTGATTTTCACTAGTATCCATTTTCCATACACAACTTTACATGTTGAATTAGAGGTTGAAAATGCCTTCTATTGAACATCAAACCCAAGGCACATTGGCCAAACATATTGAATATAACAGACTAACATAGAACCTCTGCTTTCATAAGGGTTTCTCTTTTCACAATGATCATGTCAGGGGAAAGCATTTCAAGGGTAATGTCTATTGGCTTTGATTTCTGAAATTCTCTCTCTCTCCCTCAGAGTGTTGACGTATCAATGATATCAAGACTGCTGCTTTGATTCAAACTGACAGTGTGTCTGATTCAACTAGTTTAGCTTCAGATCAACACACACACTCACACACGCCAGGCAAGCACGCACACACGGTTGCACTTGAATGAGCGAGCGCATACACACACACACACAAACAAACAAACACACAGAAATCATTGCCCACATACTGTACACAGAAGGTACTTATGTACCCTACAGCTCTATTCATAAAAAAACTCCATAACTCTCCATAATTATAAATCCCTGTTTCCACAACTCTCTATTGTAAATCCCTGTTTCCACAACTCTCTATTGTGAAGCCCTGTTTCCACAACTCTATTGTAAAGCCCTGTTTCCACAACTCTCTATTGTAAAAGCCCTGTTTCCACAACTCTCTATTGTAAAGCCCTGTTTCCACAACTCTCTATTGTAAAGCCCTGTTTCCACAACTCTCTATTGTAAAACCCTGTTTCCACAACTTTCTATTGTAAAACCCTGTTTCCACAACTTTCTATTGTAATTCCCTGTTTCCACAACTTTCTATTGTAATTCCCTGTTTCCACAACTTTATATTGTAAATCCCTGTTTCCACAACTTTATATTATAGATCGATGGCACACTCACCTCCTCCAGCCGTGCTGGTAGTTGAGGAATATCCACAACCCATCTCACATCCACACTGACCTGACAAGATGAACAAGGGAGACACAGAAAGAGAGAAGAAGTGGAGAAGAGGTGGAGAGGGGGACAGTAGTAGTGGAGAGAAGAGGTGGAGAGGGGGACAGTAGTAGTGGAGAGAAGAGGTGGAGAGGGGGACAGTAGTAGTGGAGAGAAGAGGTGGAGAGGGGGACAGTAGTAGTGGAGAGAAGAGGTGGAGAGGGGGACAGTAGTAGTGGAGAGAAGAGGTGGAGAGGGGGACAGTAGTAGTGGAGAGAAGAGGTGGAGAGGGGGACAGTAGTAGTGGAGAGAAGAGGTGGAGAGGGGGACAGTAGTAGTGGAGAGAAGAGGTGGAGAGGGGGACAGTAGTAGTGGAGAGAAGAGGTGGAGAGGGGGACAGTAGTAGTGGAGAGAAGAGGTGGAGAGGGGGACAGTAGTAGTGGAGAGAAGAGGTGGAGAGGGGGACAGTAGTAGTGGAGAGAAGAGGTGGAGAGGGGGACAGTAGTAGTGGAGAGAAGAGGTGGAGAGGGGGACAGTAGTAGTGGAGAGAAGAGGTGGAGAGGGGGACAGTAGTAATGCGGTCTTTGGCTTGCTGCTGCTGTCTCTCTCTGTGGTGCTCTCTGAGTGTCTCCACTGTGAGACTGAAGCAGCATGTTAAGTCAAGGATTGGGGGAGGAAACTTAAAGAGAGGGGAGGAGGAGAGAGCGAGGGAGGAAGAGAGAGGTTAACTGTTGTAACACTGTGTGTGTGTGTGTGTGTGTTTGAGAGAGAGAGAGAGGTTAACTGTTGTAACACTGTTTGTGTGTGTGTGTGTGTGTGTGTGTGTGTGTGTGTGTGTGTGTGTGTGTGTGTGTGAGAGAGAGAGAGAGAGAGAGAGAGGTGGCGATGGAGAAGAGGGGAGAGTGGGTATATTCCTCTCCCTAGTGGGGTCCCAGGTAACAAGGAGTGGGCATGTCAGGGAGGGGCTCAGCCAATGAGAGGGCTGTGTGTGTGTGTGTGTGTGTGTGTGTGTGTGTGTGTGTGTGTGTGTTTCCTTGTTCTCTACTTCCGTCTTGAGACAACCAGCCCGTTGAAGCAATTTAATCAATCTATTTCAACCAAATCAAAAAGCTCAACACACCAAAAGCTTACTTGCAAGGAATAACTGTCTTCAAAGGACTACATGCACATCTGTACAGGTCCGATGGCCATATAATCTTACTGAACCGTGCTACATCATCAATATAATTTTACTGAACCGTGCTATATCACCTATATAATCTTACTGAACCGTGCTACATCATCAATATAATCTTACTGAACCGTGCTATATCACCTATATAATCTTACTGAACCGTGCTACATCATCAATATAATCTTACTGAACCGTGCTATATCACCAATATAATCTTCCTGAACCGTGCTACATCATCAATATAATTGTCCTGAACCGTGCTATATCACCAATATAATCTTCCTGAACCGTGCTATATCACCAATATAATCTTCCTGAACCGTGCTACATCATCAATATAATCTTCCTGAACCGTGCTACATCATCAATATAATTGTCCTGAACCGTGCTATATCTTCAATATAATATCAAATCAAATCGTATGTGTCATATGCGCTAAATACAACAGGTGTAGACCTTAGAGTGAAATGCTTACTTACAAGTCCTTTACAAACAATGCAGTTTTAAGAAAAATACCACAAAAAATAAATTAACTTAACAAATCAATAAAGAGCAGCAGTAAAAGAACAATAGCGAGGCTATATACATGGGGTACCGGTACAGAGTCAATGTGCAGGGGAACTGGTTAGTCGAGGTAATATGTAGATGTAGGTAGAGTTATTAAAGTGACTATGCATAGATAATATCAGAGAGTAGCAGCAGTGTAAAAGAGAGGGGGGACAATGCAAATAGTCTGGGTAGCCATTTGATTAGATGTTCAGGAGTCTTATGGCTTGGGGGTAGAAGCTGTTTAGAAGCCTCTTGGACCTAGACTTGGCGCTCCGGTACCGCTTGCCGTGGGGTAGCAGAAAGAACAGTCTATGACTAGGGTGGCTGGAGTCTAGCAATTTTTACGTCCTTCCTCCGGCCTGGTATAGAGGTCCTGGATGGCAGGAACCTTGGCCCCAATGATGTACTGGGCCGTATGCACTACCCTCTGTAGTGCCTTGTGGTCGGAGGCCGAGCAGTTGCCATACCAGGCAGTGATGCAACCTGTCAGGATGCTCTCGATGGTGCAGCTGTAAAACCTTTTGAGGATCTGCGGACCCATGCCAAATCCTTTGTCCCCTGAGGGGGAAAAGGTTTTGTCGTGCCCTCTTCACGA
>NW_024607857.1:32500-35000 GCF_018296145.1 Oncorhynchus tshawytscha | reverse complement strand
ATCATATAGCTGGGTTATATTATAGCTGGGTTATATTATAGCTGGGTTATCATATAGCTGGGTTATCACACAGCTGGGTTATATTATAGCTGGGTTATATTATAGCTGGGTTATATTATAGCTGGGTTATATTATAGCTGGGTTATCATATAGCTGGGTTATATTATAGCTGGGTTATCATATAGCCGGGTTATATTATAGCTGGGTTATCATATATAGCTGGGTTATATTATAGCTGGGTTATATTATAGCTGGGTTATCACACAGCTGGGTTATATTATAGCTGGGTTATCATATAGCTAGGTTATCATATAGCCGGGTTATCATATAGCTGGGTTATCATATAGCTGGGTTATCATATAACTGGGTTATCATATAGCTGGGTTATATTATAGCTGGGTTATATTATAGCTGGGTTATATTATAGCTGGGTTATCATATAGCTGGGTTATATTATAGCTGGGTTATATTATAGCTGGGTTATCATATAGCTGGGTTATATTATAGCTGGGTTATCATATAGCTGGGTTATCACACAGCTGGGTTATCATATAGCTGGGTTATATTATAGCCGGGTTATATTATAGCTGGGTTATCATATAGCTGGGTTATATTATAGCTGGGTTATCATATAGCTGGGTTATATTATAGCTGGGTTATCATATAGCTGGGTTATATTATAGCTGGGTTATATTATAGCTGGGTTATATTATAGCTGGGTTATCATATAGCTGGGTTATATTATAGCTGGGTTATCATATAGCTGGGTTATCACACAGCTGGGTTATATTATAGCTGGGTTATCATATAGCTGGGTTATCATATAGCTGGGTTATATTATAGCCGGGTTATCATATAGCTGGGTTATCATATAGCTGGGTTATATTATAGCTGGGTTATATTATAGCTGGGTTATCATATAGCTGGGTTATCATATAGCTGGGTTATCATATAGCTGGGTTATATTATAGCTGGGTTATCACATAGCTGGCTTATCATACAGCTGGGTTATATTATAGCTGGGTTATATTATAGCTGGGTTATATTATAGCTGGGTTATCATATAGCTGGGTTATCATATAGCTGGGTTATATTATAGCTGGGTTATATTATAGCTGGGTTATCATATAGCTGGGTTATCATATAGCTGGGTTATATTATAGCTGGGTTATCATATAGCTGGGTTATATTATAGCTGGGTTATATTATAGCTGGGTTATATTATAGCTGGGTTATCATATAGCTGGGTTATCACACAGCTGGGTTATATTATAGCTGGGTTATATTATAGCTGGGTTATCATATAGCTGGGTTACCATACAGCCGGGTTATCATATAGCTGGGTTATATTATAGCTGGGTTATCACATAGCTGGCCTATAGTACAGCTGGCCTATCATACAGCTGGCCTATAGTACAGCTGGGTTATATTATAGCTGGGTTATATTATAGCTGGGTTATCATATAGCTGGGTTATCATATAGCTGGGTTATATTATAGCTGGGTTATCATATAGCTGGGTTACCATACAGCCGGGTTATCATATAGCTGGGTTATATTATAGCTGGGTTATCATATAGCTGGGTTACCATACAGCCGGGTTATCATATAGCTGGGTTATCATATAGCTGGGTTATCATATACTGTAGCTCCATCATCCCTATATATCTAACTCTATTATTCACAGGTGCACCTCCATCACTCGGTTGCCATGGTTATCACCGTTCTACAGACGCCCCAGCATATTGGTGTCTGTCTGATGCTTAATGCCAAGTCCTTCTGAACGGTGGCTATTGACTGTTTGACCAAATGTACGCTGTATTGGCCTGGAATACGATGGCATGGCAACAGTAGACCAATACCTAGTAGGGAAACAACTCTTCCATCATTATGACGTCGTGAAGTTTACTTTAGAGAGACGGCGAAGTTGCCATGAGCTAGCGAAGTTCGTCAGAAATAGCAAGCGATGCTAACGTTAGCCAGCTCCATTTTTGGTGATCTCCCTTCAATCTCAGCCAGCTAGCTAAAGTTATACTGCATCTAAAGTCAATCTGGAGACATCACTATGACGACAAAAGCTTGTCCACCTAATTATTTGCCTCCTTTTGAAATGTCACTGTGTTTTCAAGACACAGTAACGCACAATAAGAAAACAATCTTAATGAGCACCAATTGGGATGGCATTGAGTAGAACGCTCAGCTGGGCATCAGTCCTACAACGGAGGTTCAAAACAACATTGTGACAAAAGGTGCAACTCGTGAATAGTCAGGAGAGCAGCAATGGATGTGAGTTTCTGTTTCCTTCAGGGAGAAGCTTCACTGAGCTCCTGGATGACACATCTAGATGTTACAGTGGATATGAGTGTCTGTTTCCTTCAGGGAGGAGCTTCACTGAGGTCCTGGATGACACATCTAGATGTTACAGAGCATTCAGAAAGTATTCAGACCCCTTCCCTATTTACACATTTTGTTACGTTTACAGCCTTAATTCTAAAATGGAT
>NW_024607857.1:12500-27500 GCF_018296145.1 Oncorhynchus tshawytscha | reverse complement strand
AATTATGTCCAGTTGGACTAGTCCATCAATCCACAAGGTGGAATTATGTCCAGTTGACTAGTCCATCAATCCACAAGGTGGAATTATGTCCAGTTGGACTAGTCCATCAATCCACAAGGTGGAATTCTGTCCAGTTGACTAGTCCATCAATCCACAAGGTGGAATTCTGTCCAGTTGACTAGTCCATCAATCCACAAGGTGGAATTATGTCCAGTTGGACTAGTCCATCAATCCACAAGGTGGATCTCCTTCCTTCTCCTTCCTCTTTGTGTCTCAGTGAATGGTTCCTGCTCTCTGCTCCCCCCCCCTCTCTCTCTCTCTAATGTAAGGGGTTTTATTGGCATGGAAAACATATGTTAACATTGCTAAAGCAAGTGAAATAAATAGTAGAGTGAAATAATAAATAAAAATGAACAGTAAACATTACACTCAAGTTCCAAAGGAATAGACACATTTCAAATGTCATATTATGTCTATATATACAGTGTTATAATGATGTGCAAATAGTTCAAGTACAAAAGGGAAAATAAATAAACATAAATATGGGTTGTGTTTACGATGGTGTTTGTTCTTCACTGGTTGCCCTTTTCTGGTGGCAACAGGTCACAAATCTTGCTGCTGTGATGTCACACTGTGGAATTTCACCCAGTAGATATGGGAGTTCATCTAAATGGATTTGTTTTCAAATTCTTTCTGGATCTGTGTATCTGAGGGAAATATGTCTCTAATATGGTCATACATTGGGCAGGAGGTTAGGAAGTGCAGCTCAGTTTCCACCTCATTTTGTGGGCAGTGAGCACATAGCCTGTCTTCTCTTGAGAGCCATGTCTGCCTACGGCGGCCTTTCTCAATAGCAAGGCTATGCTCACTGAGTCTGTACATAGTCAAAGCTTTCCTTAATTTTGGGTCAGTCACAGTGGTCAGGTGTCACTGTGTACTTTCTGTTTAGGGCCAAATAGCATTCTAGTTTGCTCTGTTTCTTTGTTAATTCTTTCTAATGTGTCAAGTAATTATCTTTTTGACTTCTCATGATTTGGTTGGGTCTAATTGTGTTACCGTTCTGGGGCTCTGTGGGGTCTGTTTGTGTTTGTGAACAGAGCCCCAGGACCAGCTTGCTTAGGGGACTCTTCTCCAGGTTCATCTCTCTGTAGGTGATGGCTTTGTTATGGAAGGTTTGGGAATGGTTGGGTGGTTTTAGGTGGTTGTAGAATTGAACGTCTCTTTTCTGGATTTTGATAATTAGCAGATATTCTATTGTTATTAGTTGGTCGTTCTACATTGTACATTGAGGATGTTTTTGCAAAATTCTGCATGCAGAGTCTCTATTTGGCATTTGGCCCATTTTGTGAATTCTTGATTGGTGAGCGGATCCCAGACCTCACAACCATAAAGGGCAATGGGTTCTATAACTGATTCAAGTATTTTTAGCCAGATCCTAATTGGTATGTTGAATGTTATGTTCTGTGCAGAATATCTAGGTGCTGCTGTAGACCTTTCTTGGTTGGGGACAAAAGCACCAGATCACCTCTCTCTCTCTCTCTCTCTCTCTCTCTCTCTCTCTCTCTCTCTCTCTCTCTTTCTCTCTCTCTCTCTCTCTCTCTCTCTCTCTCTCTCTCTCTCTCTCTCTTTCTCTCTCTCTCTCTCTCTCTCTCTCTCTCTTTCTCTCAGGGTGTTTTTAGATGTTTAGTTGGTTGAGGGGGATCAAACAAAATGGCTGCTGTTTATACAGGATATAGGATGCACCTTCACTAGTTTATACATGATATAGGATGCACCTTCACTAGTTTATACAGGATATAGGAGACACCTTCACTAGTTTATAAGGGATATAGGATGCACCTTCACTAGTTTATAAGGGATATAGGATGCACCTTCATTAGTTTATACAGGATATAGGATGCACCTTCACTAGTTTATAAGGGATATAGGATGCACCTTCACTAGTTTATAAGGGATATAGGATGCACCTTCACTAGTTTATACAGGGATATAGGAGGCACCATCACTAGTTTATAAGGGATATAGGATGCACCTTCACTAGTTTATAAGGGATATAGGATGCACCTTCACTAGTTTATAAGGATATAGGATGCACCTTCACTAGTTTATACAGGGATATAGGAGACACCTTCACTAGTTTATAAGGGATATAGGATGCACCTTCACTAGTTTATACAGGATATAGGAGGCACCTTCACTAGTTTATAAGGGATATAGGATGCACCGTCACTAGTTTATAAGGGATATAGGATGCACCGTCACTAGTTTATACAGGATATAGGAGGCACCTTCACTAGTTTATAAGGGATATAGGATGCACCTTCACTAGTTTATAAGGGATATAGGATGCACCGTCACTAGTTTATACAGGATATAGGATGCACCTTCACTAGTTTATAAGGGATATAGGATGCACCTTCACTAGTTTATAAGGGATATAGGATGCACCGTCACTAGTTTATACAGGATATAGGAGGCACCTTCACTAGTTTATACAGGATATAGGAGACACCATCACTAGTTTATAAGGGATATAGGAGACACCTTCACTAGTTTATACAGGATATAGGAGGCACCTTCACTAGTTTATACAGGATATAGGATGCACCTTCACTAGTTTATAAGGGATATAGGATGCACCGTCACTAGTTTATAAGGGATATAGGATGCACCGTCACTAGTTTATACAGGATATAGGAGGCACCTTCACTAGTTTATAAGGGATATAGGACGTGCACCTTCACAGCACCTTCACTAGTTTATAAGGGATATAGGAGGCACCTTCACTAGTTTATAAGGGATATAGGAGGCACCGTCACTAGTTTATACAGGATATAGGAGGCACCTTCACTAGTTTATACAGGATATAGGATGCACCGACACTAGTTTATAAGGGATATAGGAGGCACCTTCACTAGTTTATAAGGGATATAGGATGCACCTTCACTAGTTTATAAGGGATATAGGATGCACCGGACTAGTTTATAAGGGATATAGGATGCACCGTCACTAGTTTATAAGGGATATAGGATGCACCGCTACTGGTTTAGACACATGTAGATATAGGATGCACCTTCACTAGTTTATACAGATAAATGAGGCACCAAAGTTCAACAGGCTGAAACAACTGGAAGACTATGAGGTTTTGGAAACACAAATTGGACAGACACATGTAGACTAACATGGACAGACACATGTAGACTAACGTGGACAGACACATGTAGACTAACGTGGACAGACACATGTAGACAGACTAACATGGACAGACACATGTAGACTAACGTGGACAGACACATGTACACTAACGTGGACAGACACATGTACACTAACGTGGACAGACACATGTAGACTAACGTGGACAGACACATGTAGACTAACATGGACAGACACATGTAGACTAACGTGGACAGACACATGTAGACTAACATGGACAGACACATGTAGACTAACGTGGACAGACACATGTAGACTAACGTGGACAGACACATGTAGACTAACGTGGACAGACACATGTAGACTAACATGGACAGACACATGTAGACTAACGTGGACAGACACATGTAGACTAACATGGACAGACACATGTAGACTAACGTGGACAGACACATGTAGACTAACGTGGACAGACACATGTAGACTAACATGGACAGACACATATAGACTAACGTGGACAGACACATGTAGACTAACGTGGACAGACACATGTAGACTAACGTGGACAGACACATGTAGACTAACGTGGACAGACACATGTACACTAACGTGGACAGACACATGTAGACTAACGTGGACAGACACATGTAGACTAACATGGACAGACACATGTAGACTAACTGTTCTGGGATGGACAGACACATGTAGACTATTATACATGGACAGAAGTACATATTATATCCTGTAGTGGGATATGAAGTACTGGGTATTATATCCTGTAGTGGGATATGAAGTACTGGGTATTATATCCTGTAGTGGGATATGAAGTACTGGGTATTATATCCTGTAGTGGGATATGAAGTACTGGGTATTATATCCTGTAGTGGGATATGAAGTACTGGATATTATATCCTGTAGTGGGATATGAAGTACTGGGTATTATATCCTGTAGTGGGATATGAAGTACTGGGTATTATATCCTGTAGTGGGATATGAAGTACTGGGTATTATATCCTGTAGTGGGATATGAAGTACTGGGTATTATATCCTGTAGTGGGATATGAAGTACTGGGTATTATATCCTGTAGTGGGATATGAAGTACTGGGTATTATATCCTGTAGTGGGATATGAAGTACTGGGTATTATATCCTGTAGTGGGATATGAAGTACTGGGTATTATATCCTGTAGTGGGATATGAAGTACTGGATATTATATCCTGTAGTGGGATATGAAGTACTGGGTATTATATCCTGTAGTGGGATATGAAGTACTGGATATTATATCCTGTAGTGGGATATGAAGTACTGGGTATTATATCCTGTAGTGGGATATGAAGTACTGGGTATTATATCCTGTAGTGGGATATGAAGTACTGGGTATTATATCCTGTAGTGGGATATGAAGTACTGGGTATTATATCCTGTAGTGGGATATGAAGTACTGGGTATTATATCCTGTAGTGGGATATGAAGTACTGGGTATTATATCCTGTAGTGGGATATGAAGTACTGGGTATTATATCCTGTAGTGGGATATGAAGTACTGGGTATTATATCCTGTAGTGGGATATGAAGTACTGGGTATTATATCCTGTAGTGGGATATGAAGTACTGGGTATTATATCCTGTAGTGGGATATGAAGTACTGGGTAGTATACTGTCTATCCTGTAGTGTAGTGGGACACTGACCCTGGATCAGCCAACCCCTGCTGTCTCCTGTATAACACTGACCCTGGATCAGCCAACCCCTGCTGTCTCCCGTATAACACTGACCCTGGATCAGCCAACCCCCTGCTGTCTCCCTGGGATATAACACTGTCTCCTGTGGGATCAGCCAACCCCCTGCTGTCTCCTGTATTATATCACTGACCCTGGATCAGCCAACCCCTGCTGTCTCCTGTAGTATAACACTGACCCTGGATCAGCCAATCCCCTGCTGTCTCCTGTATAACACTGACCCTGGATCAGCCAACCCCTGCTGTCTCCAGTATAACACTGACCCTCAAATCCTTGTATATGGACAGTGATTACATTCATGGACAGGATGTTTATCTGTAAGGGACAAAGTTCTCAGAGATATCCTGTACATACACACACACACACACACACACACACACACACAGTACTGGGTACACACACACACACACACACACACATACTCCAACACTGGATTCTATGTGATATTATATAAGTACTGGTTCTAATCCTGAATGCTGATTGGTTAAAAGCGCATTATATCCTGGACGGTGTCTATTCCACAAGTTACCACGGGCTAAATCTATGAAGTTAAAATGCCCATTTATCTGTTCCATCTGACTGTTCAATCCACTGTCTCATCGGCCCAGTCAGGCAAGTTATATCCTGACAGCACATGTTGTATGCCCTGGCTCCTCATTATCTCATTGTTATGGATGTATCCTGTAGATGTCACTAGAAAACAGCTTAAACTAACGCAAATGCAGCTACTGTTATTCTGGCTGCGCTGTTTGACACTGACTGTAAATTAGCCGTATTTGGTTCCCTAGCAACCCAGGCATAACAACGTCGCCAGTCAGTATGGCAATGGAACACTTAGAACCAACGACTGGGTCGCCATAGATACAGAACACAAAGACTGAATGACTGGGTCACTGGGTCCTGCGTCTTGATACTAGGTATTATATCTCTGGCTACCGAACCAATAGAACCAACGACCAGACAGATTGGGTAGCAACCCTAGATTTGTGTCGGAACTATATCTTGTGGAAGGATGAAATTCATCCAAATAAGGTTTTTTAATGAAAACATGTCAATCATTATTTGAATATGTTGGTAAACCCTGGATGGAATCTGTCTCCTGTATAACCCCCTGGAACAACCCGTGCCAATATATCCTCAAACACCCCTGCTTCCCAGGCATTATCACTTCAATAGATGTGCTGTACCACACAGGCTGTCTGGCCTCAGGGTCGTCTGTTCATTTACATTCAAGAAAAACAGTGAGATTGTAATGAACACGATGGGAGACAGAGAGCTGGTTTGAAGAGCAGGGCGCAGCAGGTGTTTCTTTGTAACACACACCACAGGAGGAAGCAGGTAGCTGGGTCCAGGGTAGGCAGAAGGTCATACACAGGAGGAGGCAGGTAGCTGGGTCCAGGAGCAGGCAGAAGGTCATACACTAGGAGGAGGCAGGTAGCTGCTTCCAGGGGCAGGCAGAAGGTCATACACATGAGGAGGCATTAGCTGGGTCCAGGGGCAGGCAGAAGGTCATACACGGTTCCAGGAGGCAGGTAGCTGGGTCCAGGAGCAGGCAGAAGGTCATACACAGGAGGACAGGTAGCTGGGTCCAGGGGTAGGCAGAAGGTCATACACAGGAGAGGTCAGGTAGCTGGGTCCAGGGGTAACGCAAATGTCATACTACAGGATTCTGGCAGGTAGCTGGGTCCAGGGGTAAAATGCCCATTTTTGGTCATCCACAGGAACCCAGGCAGGTAGCTGGGTCCCAGGGGTATGGCAATGGTCAACACAGGAGGAGGCAGTTAGCTGGGTCCAGGGATACAGAACAGAAAACTAACGACAGGAGGAGGTCAGGTAGCTGGGTCCAGGGGCAGGCAGAAGGTCATACACAGGAGGAGGCAGGTAGCTGGGTCTATGGCAGGCAGAAGGTCATACAAAGGAGGAGGCAGGTAGCTGGGTCCAGGCAGAAGGTCATACACAGGAGGAGGCCCTAGGTAGCTGGGTCCAGGGGCAATCTGTCTCGGCAGAAAACACCGGTCATTATCACTTCAATAGATGTGCTGTACCACACAGGCTGTCTGGCCTCAGGGTCAGAAGGTTCATTTACATTCAGGAGGAAAGGTAGCTGGGTCCAGGAGCAGGCAGAAGGTTTTGAACACAGGGCGCAGCAGGTGCTTCTTTGGGTAAAGGTCACCACAGGAGGAAGCAGGTAGCTGGGTCCAGGGGTAGGCAGAAGGTCATACACAGGAGGAGGCAGGTAGCTGGGTCCAGGGGCAGGCAGTAGGTCATACACAGGAGGAGGCAGGTAGCTGGGTCCAGGGGCAGGCAGAAGGTCATACACAGGAGGAGGCAGGTAGCTGGGTCCAGGGAGCAGGTAGAAGGTCATACACAGGAGGAGGCAGGTAGCTGGGTCCAGGGGCAGGCAGAAGGTCATACACGGGAGGAGGCAGGTAGCTGGGTCCAGGGCAGGCAGAAGGTCATACACAGGAGGAGGCAGGTAGCTGGGTCCAGGAGCAGGCAGAAGGTCATACACAGGAGGAGGCAGGTAGCTGGGTCCAGGGGCAGGCAGGAGGTCATACACAGGAGGAGGCAGGTAGCTGGGTCCAGGGGCAGGCAGGAGGTCATACACAGGAGGAGGCAGGTAGCTGGGTCCAGGGGCAGGCAGGAGGTCATACACAGGAGGAGGCAGCTGGGTAGGGGCAGGCAGGAGGTCATACACAGGAGGCAGGTAGCTGGGTCCAGGGGCAGGCAGGAGGTCATACACAGGAGGAGGCAGGTAGCTGGGTCCAGGGGCAGGCAAGGTCATACACAGGAGGAGGCAGGTAGCTGGGTCCAGGGGCAGGCAGAAGGTCATACACAGGAGGAGGCAGGTAGCTGGGTCCAGGGGCAGGCAGAAGGTCATACACAGGAGGAGGCAGGTAGCTGGGTCCAGGAGCAGGTAGAAGGTCATACACAGGAGGAGGCAGGTAGCTGGGTCCAGGGGCAGGCAGAAGGTCATACACAGGAGGTCCAACAAGACAACAGTACAGGCAGGGAAAAGGCTGTAACGTCGTCTGGGAGATCAAGCAATAGGTAGATAACAGGAAATCCGATAAAGTACAGGCAGGAAATAGGTAAAAGGCGTCGTTAGCGAGGCAGGAAACAACTATCATACACAGGAGGAGTAAATCACGGGAACCCAGAGCTCAGACTAGAAGTGTGTCACAAAACAATCAATACCTCACAGTGACGGGGTGCAAAGAACTGAACTAAATAGTGTGTGATAATGACATACAGGTGTGTGTGAACAGGTGGTCAGAATTCAAGGTGATTGGGAGAGCGAGCTGCGTTCAGGGGATCTATGTGTTAGAGGGTGTGAGCTGGAAGCAGATGTTACAGAGATGGAGAGAGACAGAGAGAGAGACAGAGAGAGAGACAGAGGGAGAGAGAGAGAGAGAGAGAGAGAGAGAGAGAGAGAGAGAGAGAGAGAGAGAGAGACAGAGGGAGAGAGAGAGAGAAGAGAGAGAGAGAGTGAGAAGAGAGAGAGAGAGAGAGAGACAGAGAGAGAGAGAGAGAGAGACAGAGTGAGAGAGAGAGAGAGAGAGAGACAGAGAGAGAGAGAGGGAGAGAGAGAGGAAGAGAGAGGTAGAGTGAGAAGGCGTGAGAGAGAGAGAGAGAGAGAGAGAGAGAGAGAGAGGTAAGTGTAATGTTTACTGTTAATTTTGATTGTTTATTTCACTTTATATATTCACTTTATATATTATCTACCTCACTTGCTTTGGCAATGTTAACACATGTTTCCCATGCCAATAAAGCCCCTTGAATTGAATTGAATTGAGAGGTAGAGTGAGAAGGCACGAGAGAGAGAGAGAGAGAGAGAGAGAGAGAGAGAGAGACAGAGAGAGAGACAGACAGAGAGAGTAGAGTGAGAAGGCACGAGAGAGAGAGAGAGAGAGAGAGAGAGAGAGAGAGAGAGAGAGAGGAGAGAGAGAGAGAGAGAGAGAGGTACAGTGAGATGGAGAGAGACGTTGAGAGTGAGATGGAGAGATCGAGAGAGTTGGTGACCAATGGGAAACAGATTTTTCAATTTTCATTCCTACTAGAAATTAGATATTGGATTTTCCACTGGAGCCGGTCTGACACACACACACACACACACACACACACACACACACACACACACACACACACACACACACACACACACACACACACACACACACACTCTCTCTCTCTCTGAGACCTCCACATGTTCCCTTGTCAATTAAAATGCCATGGAGAGCACCCCTCATGCCAGAGACAGAGAGAGAAAGAGAGAGAGAGAGAGAGAGACAGAGAGAGAGAGAGAGACAGAGAGAAAAGAGAGAGAAAGGGGGAGAAAGGGGTAGAGAGAGAGAGAAAGAGAGAGAGACAGAGAGAGAAAGAGAGAGAAAGGGGAGAAAGGGGTAGAGAGAGAGAGAAAGAGAGAGAGACAGAGAGAGAAAGAGAGAGAAAGGGGGAGAAAGGGGTAGAGAGAGAAAGAAAGAGAGAGAGAAAGGGAGAGGGAGAGAGAAAGAGGGGAGAGAGAAAGGGGTAGAGAGAGAGAGAGAGGGGGGGGTGAGAAAGGGGAGAGAGAGGGAGAGATGGGGGGGTGAGAAAGGGGAGAGAGAGAGAGAGAGAGATAGAGAGAGAGAGAAAGGGGGAGAGAGGAAGGGTTAGATAGAAAGAAAGGGGGGAGAGAAAGGGGAGAGGGAGAGAGAGGGGAGAGAGAAGAAAAGGAAAGTACAGTCTTGATCCAAAAGAGGCCCGAAGCCAAAGCTGTGGTCTGCTGTGTTGGGAGACCCTCATTGGACGATACAGGTATGTACTTCCTGAATAGAATTATGAACCCCTAACCGACACATGGCCTCTCACCCTCCTAGAATCCTAGAACTCCAGAGAATTACAACATTCCATGATTTCCATGTCTGTGTGTTACTGCTTAACGACCAGCCAGAGCTTTGGGATGCCTTGCATTGTATGTATAAACATACAAGAGATTTTTACAGAGTGTAAATGAGAGAGAGAGATAGGCTAGGTCCCAAATAGCACACTATTACCATTATAGTACACTACTTTTGACCAGGGCCCATAGGCTTTATAGTGCACTACATAGAAAATAGTGTGATATTTGGGACATAACTATAAAGGCCATGTCACAAAGGCCCCAGTGGAAGATCAGTGTGAATAGCCCCAGATACCAAGCAGGTAATGACTAAAATACCATCCTCCCTGACGCCCTGACACGGAGCCTCAGTCACTTAGAGAATGTAGCTAACCGCTAATTAGCTGCCTGCACCCTGTGGCATCTTCTCTCTCTCTCTCTCTCTCTCTCTCTCTCTTAGAAAGGAGAGACACACAGGCTCACACAAACACACACCAGTGTATGAGTGTGTGTGTGTGTTTGTCTATTTCAGCCTAGATTACACCGTAGACAGGACTGGAGGGCTCACAGTGTACTGTAGACAGGACTGGAGGGCTCACAGTGTACTGTAGACAGGACTGGAGGGCTCACAGTGTACTGTAGACAGGACTGGAGGGCTCACAGTGTACTGTAGAAAGGACTGGAGGGCTCACAGTGTACTGTAGACAGGACTGGAGGGCTCACAGTGTACTGTAGACAGGACTGGAGGGCTCACAGTGTACTGTAGACAGGACTGGAGGGCTCACAGTGTACTGTAGACAGGACTGGAGGGCTCACAGTGTACTGTAGACAGGACTGGAGGGCTCACAGTGTACTGTAGACAGGACTGGAGGGCTCACAGTGTACTGTAGACAGGACTAGAGGGCTCACAGTGTACTGTAGACAGGACTGGAGGGCTCACAGTGTACTGTAGACAGGACTGGAGGGCTCACAGTGTACTGTAGACAGGACTGGAGGGCTCACAGTGTACTGTAGACAGGACTGGAGGGCTCACAGTGTACTGTAGACAGGACTGGAGGGCTCACAGTGTACTGTAGACAGGACTGGAGGGCTCACAGTGTACTGTAGACAGGACTGGAGGGCTCACAGTGTACTGTAGACAGGACTGGAGGGCTCACAGTGTACTGTAGACAGGACTGGAGGGCTCACAGTGTACTGTAGACAGGACTGGAGGGCTCACAGTGTACTGTAGACAGGACTGGAGGGCTCACAGTGTACTGTAGACAGGACTGGAGGGCTCACAGTGTACTGTAGACAGGACTGGAGGGCTCACAGTGTACTGTAGACAGGACTGAGGGCTCCTGTCCTGTAGACAGGACTGGAGGGCCCCATGTACCACCACCTCACTGTAATGTCCTGTGTGACTGTCTGTCCTGACCTGTCCTGTCCTCCCCCCATCCACCACCACCTCACTTAATGTCCTGTCCTGACCTGTCCTGTCCTGACCTGTCCTGTCCTCCCCATCCACCACCACCTCACTTAATGTCTTGTCCTGATCTGTCCTGTCCTGACCTGTCCTGTCCTCCCCATCCACCACCACCTCACTTAATGTCCTGTCCTGACCTGTCCTGACCTGTCCTGTCCTGTCCTGACCTGTCCTCCCCATCCACCACCACCTCACTTAATGTCCTGTCCTGACCTGTCCTGACCTGTCCTCCCCATCAACCACCACCTCACTTAATGTCCTGACCTGTCCTGTCCTGTCCTGTCCTGACCTGTCCTGACCTGTCCTGACCTGTCCCTGTCCTGACCTGTCCTGACCTGTCCTCCCCATCCACCACCACCTCACTTAATGTCCTGTCCTGACCTGTCCTCCCCATCCACCACCACCTCACTTAATGTCCTGACCTGTCCTGACCTGTCCTGTCCTGTCCTGACCTGTCCTGACCTGTCCTCCCCATCCACCACCACCTCACTTAATGTCCTGACCTGTCCTGACCTGTCCTGTCCTGTCCTGACCTGTCCTCCCCATCCACCACCACCTCACTTAATGTCCTGTCCTGATCTGTGTGTTTTATCATTATTATCTTACTCAACCAGTGGACCACAACTCAACACAACACAACTCAACACAACTCAACTCAACACAACTCAACACAACTCAACACAACACAACTCAACACAACACAACTCAACTCAACACAACACAACACAACACAATGCAACACAGACAATGCAACACGGCACAACACACACACACACACACACACACACACACACACACACAGATATACACACACACACACACACACACACACACACACACACACACACAAACACCATAGGAGACAGATATATACACACACACACAGTAGGAGACAGATATACACACACACACAGTAGGAGACAGATACACACACACACACACTCACACACACACACACACACACATTTAACACAGTACTTGATTTGCTAGACTTAGGATTCTACAAAGTGTTGCTATAGGTTGACAAATGGTGTGTGTGTGTGTGTGTGTGTGTGTCTGTCTCCTACTGTGTGTGTGTGTGTGTGTGTATATCTGTCTCCTACTGTGTATGTGTGTGTGTGTGTATATCTGTCTCCTGCGGTGTGTGTGTGTATGTGTGTGTGTGTGTGTGTGTATGTCTGTCTCCTACGGGGTGTGTGTGTGTGTTTGTGTGTGTATATCTGTCTCCTACAGTGTGTGTGTGTGTGTGTGTCTCCTGCAGGGTGTGTGTGTGTGTGTCTCCTACAGGGTGTGATGGCACCAATAAGCCTTAACAGGATTAGAATATTTACATTCAGCGCTGCCATGGAAACTAAGTGCAACAGGCAACAAGCTAAAAAAAAGACAAAAAAATAACAAATCTCTCCATCCCTCCATCCCTCCATCTCTCCATCCCTCCATCTCTCCATCCCTCCATCCCTCCATCCCTCCATCCTCCATCCCTCCATCCTCCATCTCTCCATCCCTCCATCCCTCCATCTCTCCATCCCTCCATCTCTCCATCCCTCCATCTCTCCATCCCTCCATCCCTCCATCTCACCATCCCTCCATCTCTCCATCCCTCCATCTCTCCATCTCTCCATCCCTCCATCTCTCCATCCCTCCATCCCTCCATCTCACCATCCCTCCACTCTCCATCCCTCCATCCCTCCATCTCTCCATCCCTCCATCTCTCCATCCCTCCATCTCTCCATCCCTCCATCCCTCCATCTCACCATCCCTCCATCTTCCATCCATCTCTCCATCATTCCATCCCTCCATCATTCCATCCCTCCATCTCTCCATCCTTCCATCCCTCCATTTCATCCCTCCATCTTTCCATCCCTCCATCATTCATCCCTCCATCTTCATCCCTCCATCATTCCATCCCTCCATCATTCCATCCCTCCATCATTCCACCCCTCCATCCCTCCTTCATTCCATCCCTCCATCATTCCATCCCTCCATCATTCCATCCCTCCGTCATTCATCCTCCATCATTCCATCCCTCCATCATTCCATTCTCCATCCCTCCGTCATTCCATCCCTCCATCATTCCATCCCTCCATCCCTCCATCATTCCACCCCTCCATCTCTCCATTATTCCATCCCTCCGTCATTCCATTCCTCCATCCCACCATCCCTCCATCCCTCCATCATTCCATCCCTCCATCCCTCCATCCCTCCATCCCTCCATCCCTCCATCCCTCCATCATTCCATCCCTCCATCCCACCATCCCTCCATCCCTCCATCCCACCATCCCACCATCCCTCCATCCCTCCATCCCTCCATCCCACCATCCCTCCATCCCTCCATCCCTCCATCCCACCATCACCCTCCATCCCTCCATCCCTCCCTCCATCCCTCCATCCCTCCATCCCTCCCTCCATTCCTCCATCCCTCCATCCCTCCATCCCTCCATCCCTCCCTCCTTCCCTGGTATTGGGAGAATTAAAGTGATGTAATTCACAAGAGAAGTCAGCAAATAGTTTTCCTTGCAGAACACACGCTTGTATTTAGACAGGAAGGTAAACAAATGTTTTGTTGTTGCCATCCATCCCTGCCTCAGGCTAGTTTAGCTGTAGCCAGCAGCCCCTGCTGCTCTCTGGACAGGACATAAACACCATCCACTTCTGTTCAAATCCATGCTATACAAACCGTCTGCCTATTTCTCAAGCTAGTGTCAGAGCCGGGGTAAAGAGATCCTGTAGGAAAGATTGGATACAGAAACAGATGTGTGATTCAGGTATTTTAACTGCAGCCTTATCGGCACGGCAACACTAAAGCCAAAGTACGGACTGTGACATTCATCAGCAGGAACATTCTAGAATGACCACCATGGAATCTCCTCTATTCATTCCATCCTGTTGTTCCAGTCACATCAACAGCCATCGGACTAGTGAGTTACGTAAATCACCATTACATTTCAATAGTTTGGACACACCTCCTCCTTCCAGGGGTTTTCTTTATTTGTTACTATTTTCTACATTGCAGAATAATAGTGGAGACATCAACACTATGAAATAACACATATGGAATCATGTAGTAACCAAAAAGTGTAAAACCTATCAAAATATATTTTATATTTTGGATTGTTCAAAGTAGCCACCCTTTGCCTTGATGACAGCTTTGTACACTCTTGGCATTCTCTCAACCAGCTGCACCACATATCACAGTCATAGTAAGTACATTTTTCCTCAACAAAGTAGTTATCAGTAAACCTGTGTTAGTAAGAAAAGACAGTGAAGTATTACATCATGATAGAGGTCAGTAGGTCAGTACAGTAGAGTCTAGCACCTCTCTAAACCAGCCAGGACAGTCTCTCTAAACCAGCCAGGACAGTCTCTCTAAACCAGCCAGGACAGTCTCTCTGGTGTGTCATCATAGTGGTTTCTGATTGGTGGTTATCATTTGGTGTGTCATCATAGTGGTCTCTGATTGGTGGTCATCATTTGGTGTGTCATCATAGTGGTCTCTGATTGGTGGTCAGACTCGCTCAGGCAGAACAAACTTAAACTTCCACCTTTTTTCAACGCTGATTTGAATGTCTTTGAGAAAACAGAAGTGTCATCATGTACATCTTTTCTGAATTTAAAAGTAATCATCTAGCTTCTCAAAAGTATCTGTAATCTGATTACAGTTACTGATTAGTAATCAACTCCCCAACCCTGTGTGTCTGTGTGTACACAAGTCTAGTTCCTACAGTAACCCTCCCAAGGCACCTAGGCCTGGTTTTTATCTCTCTCTCTCTCTCTCTCTCTCTC
>NW_024607857.1:0-5000 GCF_018296145.1 Oncorhynchus tshawytscha | reverse complement strand
ATAGTCAGTAACAGACAGGAGGGATGATATAGTAGATGGATAATGTTTATAGTCAGTAATAGATTCCAGGAGGGATGATATAGTCAGTAACAGACAGGAGGGATGATATAGTCAGTAACAGACAGGAGGGATGATATAGTCAGTAACAGACAGGAGGGATGATATAGTAGATGGATAATGTTTATAGTCAGTAACAGACAGGAGGGATGATATAGTAGATGGATAATGTTTATAGTCAGTAACAGACAGGAGGGATGATATAGTAGATGGATAATGTTTATAGTCAGTAATAGATTTGGAATATAGTAGAACATTAAATGGTAGAGAAAGACAGAGAATAACGGAAGTTGTGTGACAACAATGGCAATCCAGAGTTACAGGACCAGAACATCACTAACTATCTGCTCCCCCCTTTCCTGAAAAGACATCTTATGGAGATGTGAAGAGGGAAGGGGAGATACCTAATCAAAGCTGTACAACTGAATGCATTCCACAGAAATGTGCCATAACTCCCTCATCAACACTGTCACGAGACGGGTCCCACTCTGGCTAGACGCAGCTGTCAACCATAATCAATAATATTTTGAACCCAAGTCTGTTGTCAACAACTTCAGTTACATTCTGTACTGACACTGCTCAATGGGCTCTGTCCAGCTCCAGTTTCTGCATCCAGCCATGTTTACGGGGTCAGGGGTCGTGTTCCTTTCCAGCTGTGGTTTTTAATCGTATAATGTTTCTGGATGATCCCTTGATATTCATACAGACAAACAGAAGCCTCTCCACAGACATACAGTATGACTATAGAGGATCTATAAACACAAAGCCTCTCCACAGACATACAGTATGACTATAGAGGATCTATAAACACAAAGCCTCTCCACAGACATACAGTATGACTATAGAGGATCTATAAACACAATGCCTCTCCACAGACATACAGTATGACTATAGAGGATCTATAAACACAAAGCCTCTCCACAGACATACAGTATGACTATAGAGGATCTATAAACACAAAGCCTCTCCACAGACATACAGTATGACTATAGAGGATCTATAAACACAAAGCCTCTCCACAGACATACAGTATGACTATAGAGGATCTATAAACACAAAGCCTCTCCACAGACATACTGTATGACTATAGAGGATCTATAAACACAAAGCCTCTCCACAGACATACAGTATGACTATAGAGGATCTATAAACACAAAGCCTCTCCACAGACATACAGTATGACTATAGAGGATCTAAGTGGAGGAGAAAAACTCTTCCTCCAGTTTCAACTTTTTTTCTGATCTCCACAACAATAGTTACCAAGGCGACAGTGTGGGCCCATGTGGTTCATGTGAGGCTGCTAACACATGGTGTGATTAGTACGCGCGTGTGTATGTGTGTGTGTGTGTGTATGTGTGTGTGTGTGTGTGTGTGTGAACATGTGTGTTATTAACGTCTGTGAGATATGATCAGAGGAGAGAGAGACGCAGTCGGAGAAGACAGTAAATGATCTCATCACACACACACACACACACACACACACACACACACACACACACACACACACACACACACTAAAGACACTGCAGAAGCAGCGGCTCTTTCAACTCAACAGGAGGGTTGTTTCTGATCTCCAGACTCAAACAGTAAACCGTACCTCGTTAGCGTCATATTCCGCGATTGGCCATAAAACTAAACAAGACGGGACAGATTCCACAGGCGTGACGTTCCTCACTCGGTGCCACAGTGGGTGGTCTAACACAATGGTGTGTTAGTGATGTGTGGATCATCTGTTTGTTCATAAAGCCAACATCGGAGCCCTTACCGACCCTAAACACGTAACTATAGAAAACGCCCTGTACAGTCAGAGGTGACGCAACCATTGTTTTAGACAGGCCTATATTTCTGCTTAGAATTTTCCAATATTTTGGTAATCTATTTCTTAGTCAACTTGTCTATAATTAGATACCTGCAACTTCACTTCTGTGGATTGTAGTTGCCCTTGAAGACTAGGTTAACCCTTTGCTCACCAGAATATTGTCCTAAATCGATAAAATGAACGCTTCAATCTGGTTGATATCAGTGAAGTTGGTGAAGTTCTCTTTGCTCTGTCCTCTCTGCTTCTCTCTCTCGCAGCGAAGACGTTTAGGGACCGGGAGCAAATGCAATAAATAAACATTTTAAATGATTTTTTCCCCCTCTCCAAATGACATCAGATTGACCGGTTTAATTTCAATTAAAAGCTGTTAAAATGGCCCAACATGTTTTTAAAAGATGTATCTAATATTATATTATATTAGACTATGTGAGAGGTTATAGAGCTACAGGTAATATTATATTATATTAGACTATGTGAGAGGTATAGAGCTACAGGTAATATTATATTATATTAGACTATGTGAGAGGTTATAGAGCTACAGGTAATATTATATTATATTATATTAGACTATGTGAGAGGATATATAACTACAGGTAATATTATATTATATTAGACTATGTGAGAGGTTATAGAGCTACAGGTAATATTATATTATATTAGACTATGTGAGAGGATATAGAGCTACAGGTAATATTATATTATATTAGACTATGTGAGAGGATATAGAGCTACAGGTAATATTATATTATATTAGACTATGTGAGAGGTTATAGAGCTACAGGTAATATTATATTATATTAGACTATGTGAGTTATATAACTACAGGTAATATTATATTATATTAGACTATGTGAGAGGTTATAGAGCTACAGGTAATATTATATTATATTAGACTATGTGAGAGGATATAGAGCTACAGGTAATATTATATTATATTAGACTATGTGAGAGGTTATAGAGCTACAGGTAATATTATATTATATTAGACTATGTGAGAGGATATAGAACTACAGGTAATATTATATTATATTATATTAGACTATGTGAGAGGATATAGAGCTACAGGTAATATTATATTATATTATATTAGACTATGTGAGAGGTTATAGAGCTACAGGTAATATTATATTATATTAGACTATGTGAGAGGTTATATAACTACAGGTAATATTATATTATATTATATTAGACTATGTGATTGGATATAGAACTACAGGTAATAGTATATTATATTAGACTATGTGAGAGGATATAGAGCTACAGGTAATATTATATTATATTAGACTATGTGAGAGGTTATAGAGCTACAGGTAATATTATATTATATTATATTAGACTATGTGAGAGGTTATAGAGCTACAGGTAATATTATATTATATTAGACTATGTGAGAGGATATAGAGCTACAGGTAATATTATATTATATTAGACTATGTGAGAGGATATAGAGCTACAGGTAATATTATATTATATTATATTAGACTATGTGAGAGGTTATAGAGCTACAGGTAATATTATATTATATTAGACTATGTGTGAGGATATAGAGCTACAGGTAATATTATATTATATTAGACTATGTGAGAGGATATAGAGCTACAGGTAATATTATATTATATTATATTAGACTATGTGATTATATAGAGCTACAGGTAATATTATATTATATTAGACTATGTGAGAGGTTATAGATATAGAGCTACAGGTAATATTATATTATATTATATTAGACTATGTGAGAGGTTATAGAACTACAGGTAATATTATATTATATTATATTAGACTATGTGAGAGGTTATAGAGCTACAGGTAATATTATATTATATTAGACTATGTGAGAGGATATAGAGCTACAGGTAATATTATATTATATTATATTAGACTATGTGAGAGGTTATAGAACTACAGGTAATATTATATTATATTAGACTATGTGAGAGGTTATAGAACTACAGGTAATATTATATTATATTAGACTATGTGAGAGGTTATAGAACTACAGGTAATATTATATTATATTAGACTATGTGAGAGGTTATAGAGCTACAGGTAATATTATATTATATTAGACTATGTGAGAGGTTATAGAGCTACAGGTAATATTATAGAGCTACAGGTAATATTATATTATATTATATTAGACTATGTGAGAGGATATAGAGCTACAGGTAATATTATATTATATTAGACTATGTGAGAGGTTATAGAGCTACAGGTAATATTATATTATATTAGACTATGTGAGAGGATATAGAGCTACAGGTAATATTATATTATATTATATTAGACTATGTGAGAGGTTATAGAGCTACAGGTAATATTATATTATATTAGACTATGTGAGAGGATATAGAGCTACAGGTAATATTATATTATATTATATTAGACTATGTGAGAGGTTATAGAACTACAGGTAATATTATATTATATTAGACTATGTGAGAGGATATAGAACTACAGGTAATATTATATTATATTAGACTATGTGAGAGGATATAGAACTACAGGTAATATTATATTATATTAGACTATGTGAGAGGATATAGAGCTACAGGTAATATTATATTATATTAGACTATGTGAGAGGTTATAGAGCTACAGGTAATATTATATTATATTATATTATAGAGCTATGTGAGAGGTTATAGAGCTACAGGTAATATTATATTATATTAGACTATGTGAGAGGTTATAGAGCTACAGGTAATATTATATTATATTAGACTATGTGAGAGGTTATAGAGCTACAGGTAATATTATATTATATTAGACTATGTGAGAGGTTATAGAGCTACAGGTAATATTATATTATATTAGACTATGTGAGAGGATATAGAACTACAGGTAATATTATATTATATTAGACTATGTGAGAGGTTATAGAGCTACAGGTAATATTATATTATATTAGACTATGTGAGAGGTTATAGAGCCAGTGTCCAGATTTCAGTTAAACTACGCGCCATTGAACCCATCTGAACAGTACAGTTCTCTTGACGTGCCATTTTGAAGTACCCCGACTGTGAAATTTGGACAGCGCCTCACAATCATCAAACATAACACTGCCGGCACTGCTATCATCCTCTTAAACCACTTCAACAAATATTTCCCAGACATGAGACTA
>NW_024607856.1:37500-39682 GCF_018296145.1 Oncorhynchus tshawytscha | reverse complement strand
GAGGGAGGGAGGGAGGGGAGGGAGGGAGGGTAGGGAGGGAGGGAGGGAGGTAGGGAGGGAGGGAGGAGGGAGGGAGGGAGGGAGGGAGAGGAGGGAGGGAGGGAGGGAGGGAGGAGGGAGGGAGGGAGGGAGAGGGAGAGGGAGGAGGGAGGGAGGGAGGGAGGGAGGGAGGGAGGGAGGGAGGGAGGGAGGGAGGGAGGGAGGGAGGGAGGGAGGGTAGGGAGGAGGGAGGAGGAGGAGGAGGAGGGGAGGAGGGAGGGAGGGGGAGGGAGGAGGTAGGGGGAGGAGGAGGGAGGAGGGAGGTAGGGAGGGAGGGAGGTAGGAGGGAGGTAGGGAGGGAGGGAGGAGATAGGGAGGTAGGGAGGAGGGGAGGGAGGTAGGAGGAGGAGGTAGGAGGGTGGGAGGGTGGGAGGGAGGGAGGAGGAGGTAGGAGGAGGAGGTAGGGGGAAGGGAGGGAGGGAGGAGGGAGGGAGGGAGGAGGAGGAGGAGGAGGAGGGATGGGAGGAGGAGGAGGGAGGAGGGGAGGAGGAGGGGAGGGAGGGAGGGAGGGAAGGAGAGAGGATGAGAGGGAGAGGAGGGAGATGGGGGAGAAGAAGGAGAGGGGATGGGAGAGAGGAGAGGGAGGAGGGCAGGGGGAGGGAGGGGGAGGAGGAGGAGGGGGGAGGGGAGAGAGGAGAGAGAGAGGGAGGGAGGGAGGGAGGGAGGGAGGAGGGAGGGAGGAGGGAGGGGAGGGATAGTATAGGAGGGAGGAGATAGGGGAGGGAGGGAGGTAGGAGGGAGGAGGGAGGAGGGAGGAGGGAGGGGGAGGAGGAGGAGGGAGGGAGGGAGGGAGAAGGGGGAGGGATGGGAGGGAGGTAGGAGGGAGGGAGGGAGGAGGAGGGAGGGATGGAGGGAGGGGGAGGAGGAGGTGGAGGAGGAGGAGGAGGGATGGGAGAGTAGGAGGGAGGTAGGGATGGGGAGGGAGGGAGGGATGGGGGAGGGAGGGAGGTAGAGAGAGGGAGGGAGGTAGGTAGGGAGGGAGGAGGTAGGGAGGAGGGAGGAGAGGGAGGGAGGATAGGAGGGAGGGAGGTGGGAGGGAGGGAGGGAGGGTAGGAGAGGAGGGAGGGAGGTAGGAGGGAGGGAGGGAGGAGGAGGAGGAGGGAGGGAGGGAGGTAGGGAGGAGGGAGGAGGTAGGAGGAGGAGGGGGAGGGAGGTAGGTAGGGAGGTAGGAGGAGGGAGGAGGTAGGAGGGAGGAGGAGGTAGGGAGCAGTAGGGATGGGGAGGAGGGAGGGAGGAGGAGGTAGGGAGGAGGTAGGAGGAGTGAGGGAGGTAGGGAGGAGGTAGGATGGGGTGGGAGGGAGGGAGGATGGGAGGAGGAGGCAGGAGGAGGAGGTAGGGAGGAGGAGGAGGAGGTAGGGAGGAGGAGGGAGGAGGTAGAGAGGAGGAGGAGGAGGGAGGAGGAGGTAGGAGGAGGAGGAGGTAGGAGGAGGTAGGAGGAGGATTAGGAGGAGGAGGAGGTAGGAGGAGGAGGAGGAGGGAGGTAGGGAGGAGGAGGGGGAGGAGGGAGGATGGAGGAGGAGGTAGGAGGGAGGTAGAGGAGGAGGAGGAGGGAGGAGGGAGGTAGGGAGAGGGAGGGAGGGAGGGGAGGAGGGAGGTAGGGAGGAGGTAGGGAGGGAGGAGGAGGAGGGAGGGAGGGAGGAGGAGGCAGGGAGGAGGAGGAGGAGGTAGGTAGGAGGAGGAGGGAGGGAGGAGGAGAGAGGGATGGGAGAGGAGGAGGTAGGGAGGGAGGAGGGAGGAGGGTGGGAGGGTAGGAGGAGGAGGGAGGGAGGAGGAGGGGAGGAGGGAGGGAGGAGGAGGGGAGAGAGGGAGAGGGAGGGAGGGAGGGAGAAGGAGAGAGGGAGGGAGAGGAGGGAGAAGGAGGGGGATGGAGGGGGGAGGGAGGGAGGGGGAGGGAGGGAGGGAGAGTAGGGAGGGAGGGAGGAGGAGGAGGGAGGGAAGGAGGTAGGAGGAGGGAGGAGGGAGGTAGGGAGGAGGTAGGGAGGAGATAGGAGGGAGGAGGAGAGGGAGGGAGGAGGGTAGGAGGGAGGAGGAGGAGGGTAGGAGGAGGAGGTAGGGGAGGTAGGAGGAGGAGAGGGAGGGAGGGAGATAGGAGGTAGGAGGAGATAGAGGGTGGGGAGGGAGGAGGAGGGAGGAGGAGGGAGGT
>NW_024607856.1:32500-35000 GCF_018296145.1 Oncorhynchus tshawytscha | reverse complement strand
GAGGGGGAGAGGGAGGGAGGAGGGAGGGGGGAGGGAGGGAGGGAGGGAGGGGGGAGGGAGGGGGGAGGGAGGGAGGGAGGGAGAAGGAAGGAGAGAGGGATGGAGAGAGGAGAGGGAGGGGAGAGGGGGAGAGGGAGGGAGGGAGGGAGGAGGGCGAAGGAAGGAGATGGGGATGGGAGAGAGGAGAGGGAGGGGGAGAGGGGGAGAGGGAGGGAGGGAGGGAGGTAGGGAGGGAGGGAGGGAGGGAGGGGGAGGGAGGAGGGAGGGAGGGGGAGGGAGGGAGGAGGGAGAAGGAGAGAGGGATGGGAGAGAGGAGACGGAGGGGGAGAGGGGGGAGAGGGGAGAAGGAGGGAGGGAGGGAGGGAGGGAGGGAGGGAGGGAGGGAGGGAGGGAGGGAGGGAGGAGGAGGGAGGGAGGGAGGGAGGGGGAGAAGGAAGGAGAGGGAGAGGGAGGGGGAGAGGGGGAGAGGGAGAGAAAGAGAGAGAGAGGGGTAGTGTCTATCCCTGTCTCCTGTCTCTATCCCTGTCTCCTGTCTCTACCCTGTCTCCTGTCTCTATTCCCGTCTCCTGTCTCTATCCCTGTCTCTATCCCTGTCTCCTGTCTCTATCCCTGTCTCCTGTCTCTATCCCCGTCTCTATCCCTGTCTCTATCCCCGTCTCCTGTCTCTATCCCTGTCTCCTGTCTCTATCCCTGTCTCCTGTCTCTATCCCTGTCTCCTGTCTCTATCCCTGTCTCTCTCCCCCGTCTCCTTTCTCTATCCCTGTCTCCTGTCTCTATCCCCGTCTGCTGTCTCTATCCCCCTGTCTCTATCCCTGTCTCCTGTCTCTATCCCTGTCTCCTGTCTCTATCCCTGTCTCCTGTCTCTATCCCCGTCTCCTGTCTCTATCCCCGTCTCCTGTCTCTATCCCCATCTCTATCCCTGTCTCCTGTCTCTATCCCCGTCTCCTGTCTATATCCCTGTCTATATCCCTGTCTCTATCCCTGTCTCTATCCCTGTCTCCTGTCTCTATCCCCGTCTCTATCCCTGTCTCCTGTCTCTATCCCTGTCTCCTGTCTCTATCCCTGTCTCTATCCCTGTCTCCTGTCTCTATCCCTGTCTCCTGTCTCTATCCCTGTCTCTATCCCTGTCTCCTGTCTCTATCCCTGTCTCCTGTCTCTATCCCTGTCACCTGTCTCTATCCCCGTCTCTATCCCTGTCTCTATCCCTGTCTCCTGTCTCTATCCCTGTCACCTGTCTCTATCCCTGTCTCCTGTCTCTATCCCTGTCTGCTGTCTCTATCCCCGTCTCTATCCCCGTCTCCTGTCTCTATCCCCGTCTCTATCCCTGTCTCTATCCCGTCTCCTGTCTCTATCCCTGTCACCTGTCTCTATCCCTGTCTCCTGTCTCTATCCCTGTCTCCTGTCTCTATCCCTGTCTCCTGTCTCTATCCCTGTCTCCTGTCTCTATCCCCGTCTGCTGTCTCTATCCCCGTCTCTATCCCTGTCTCCTGTCTCTATCCCTGTCTCCTGTCTCTATCCCTGTCTCCTGTCTCTATCCCTGTCTCCTGTCTCTATCCCTGTCTCCTGTCTCTATCCCCCTCTGCTGTCTCTATCCCTGTCTCCTGTCTCTATCCCCGTCTCCTGTCTCTATCCCTGTCTCCTGTCTCTATCCCCATCTGCTGTCTCTATCCCCGTCTCCTGTCTCTAACCCTGTCTCCTGTCTATATCCCTGTCTTTGTCCCTGTCTCCTGTCTCTATCCCTGTCTCTATCCCTGTCTCCTGTCTCTATGCCTGTCTCCTGTCTCTATCCCTGTCTCCTGTCTCTATCCCTGTCTCTATCCCTGCCTCCTTTCTCTATCCCTGTCTCCTGTCTTTATCCCTGCATATACACACACACACACACACACACACACACACACACACACACACACACACACACACACACACACACACACACACACACACACACACACCATGGGGTTGGGAGGGGGAGAGGAGAGAGGGGGAGAGAGGAGAGAGAGGGAGAGGGAGGGAGAGGGAGGGAGAGAGGAGAGAGGAGGGGGAGGAGGGAGAGAGGGAGGAGAGAGAGGGGGGAGAGGAGAGGGAGGGGGAGAGGGAGGGGAGAGAGAGGAGAGAGGGGGAGAGGAGAGAGAGGAGAGAGGAGAGAGGGGAGAGAGGAGAGAGGAGAGGGAGGGGAGGGAGGAGAGAGGAGAGGAGGAGGGGGAGGAGGGAGAGAGGGAGGAGAGAGAGGGGGGAGGAGAGGGAGGGGGAGAGGGAGGGGGAGAGAGGAGAGAGAGGGGAGAGGGAGGGGGAGAGGGAGGGGGAGAGAGAGGAGAGGAGGGGGAGAGGAGGGAGAGGGAGGGAGAGAGAGGGGAGAGAAAGAGAGGATTTTTAGAGGGAGGGGGAGAGGAGGAGAGAGGGATTTACAGAGATTTTTATTTAGAGAGGGGGAGAGGAGAGAGATTTTTTAGAGAGGAGGGAGGGGAGAGAGGAGAGAGGGGGGAGAGGAGAGAGATTATTT
>NW_024607856.1:0-27500 GCF_018296145.1 Oncorhynchus tshawytscha | reverse complement strand
CTAAACCTATTCTGATCTAATCTTATTCTGATCTAATCTGATATTCTGTGCTGCCATCTCTAAAACAATAATGGTTTCTGGAGTGAGATGTAGTGTGTCTGCTGTCCTGGCAGTTCTACATATCTGCTGGAGCGGCACGTGTGTGTGTGTGTGTATGTGTCTGTGTCTGAATGTGTGTGTGTGTGTGTGTGTGTGTGAGGTGAGGTGAGGTGGCTAGCGACGTACTGTAAGGTACTGTAGGAGCAGTATTTATACCTTTGTGTTGAGTCATTATTTCTGCTATAAACTCACTGTCCAGGCAACATCTACAGAGGAAGTGACGGATGGCACCGTTTCCCTGTATAGGACACTACTGTGACCTGCGCCCCAACGGGTGACAGAGGTCATGACCCTGGTCATCGTTCTAAACTCCGTATAACACAGAGGTCATGACCCTGGTCATCGCTCTAAACATGGAGACACGTCAACCAGGCTCCGTAAAACACAGAGGTCATGACCCCTGGTCATCGTTCTTAACATTTTTTATTTATTAATTTTATATCACCTTTATTTAACCAGGTAGGCCAGTTGAGAACAAGTTCTCATTTACAACTGTGACCTGGCCAAGATAAAGCAAAGCAGTGTGACACAAACAACAACACAGAGTTACACATGGAATAAACAAACATACAGTCAATAATACAGTAGAGAAAAAGAAAGTCTACATACAGTGTGTGTAAATGGCATGAGGAGGTAAGGCAATAAATAGGCCACAGTAGAGAATTAATTACAATTTAGCAGATTAACACTGGAGTGATAGATGAGCAAGTAGAAATACTGGTGTGCAAAAGAGCAGAAAAAGTAAATAAAAACAATATGGGGATGAGGTAGGTAGATTGGGTGGGCTATTTACAGATGGACTACATACAGCAGTCTCCAGCTTCAGGGATTTTTGCAATTCGTTCCAGTCATTGGCAGCAGAGAACTGGAATGAAAGGCGGCCAAAGGAGGTGTTGGCTTTGGGGATGACCAGTGAGATATACCTGCTGGAGCGCGTACTACGGGTGGGTGTTGCTATGGTGACCAGTGAGCTGAGATAAGGCGGAGGTTTACCTAGCATAGACTTATAGATGACCTGGTTGGCGGCGTGGGTGAAGGAGGCTTTGTTGAGAAATAGGAAGCCGATTCTAGATTTAGTTTTGGATTGGAGATACTTAATATGGGTCTGGAAGGAGAGTTTACAGTCTAGCCAGACACCTAGGTATTTGTAGTTGTCCACATATTCTAAGTCAGAACCATCCAGAGTAGTGATGCTGGGCAGGTGCGGGCAGCGATCTGTTGAAAGCATTTGGTTTTACTCGCGGTCTTGGTCTGTCAGTGGTCTTTCCGTGGTCTTTCTGTGGTCTTTCCGTGGTCTTTCTGTGGTCTTTCAGTGGTCTTTATGTGGTCTTTCAGTGGTCTTTCTGTGGTCTTTATGTGGTCTTTATGTGGTCTTTCAGTGATCTTTCTGTGGTCTTTTAGTGGTCTTTCTGTGGTCTTTCAGTGGTCTTTCTGTGGTCTGTCAGTGGTCTTTCCGTGGTCTTTCTGTGGTCTTTCCGTGGTCTTTCTGTGGTCTTTCAGTGGTCTTTCTGTGGTCTTTCCGTGGTCTTTCTGTGGTCTTTCAGTGGTCTTTCTGTAGTCTTTCAGTGGTCTTTCTGTGGTCTTTCAGTGGTCTTTCTGTAGTCTTTCAGTGGTCTTTCCGTGGTCTTTCAGTGGTCTTTCCGTGGTCTCACTGTAGTCTTTCAGTGGTCTTTCAGTGGTCTTTCTGTGGTCTTTCTGTGGTCTTTCAGTGGTCTTTCAGTGGTCTCACTGTAGTCTTTCAGTGGTCTTTCCGTGGTCTCACTGTGGTCTTTCAGTGGTCTTTCCGTGGTCTCACTGTGGTCTTTCAGTGGTCTTTCCGTGGTCTCACTGTGGTCTTTCAGTGGTCTTTCAGTGGTCTTTCCGTGGTCTCACTGTAGTCTTTCAGTGGTCTTTCTGTGGTCTTTCAGTGGTCTTTCAGTGGTCTTTCTGTAGTCTTTCAGTGGTCTTTCTGTGGTCTTTCAGTGGTCTTTCAGTGGTCTTTCCGTGGTCTCACTGTAGTCTTTCAGTGGTCTTTCTGTGGTCTTTCAGTGGTCTTTCAGTGGTCTCACTGTGGTCTTTCAGTGGTCTTTCCGTGGTCTCCACTGTTAATCTGCTAAATTGTAATTAATTCTCTACTGTGGCCTATTTATTGCCTCACCTCCTCATGCCATTTACACAGAGAGTTACACATGGAGTAAACAAACATACAGTCAATAATACAGTAGAGAAAAAGAAAGTCTATATACAGTGTACATGGTGTGAGGAGGTGAGGCAGTAAATAGGCCACAGTAGAGAATTAATTACAATTTAGCAGATTAACAGTGGAGTGATAGATGAGCAAGTAGAAATACTGGTGTGCAAAAGAGCAGAAAAAGTAAATAAAAACAATATGGGGATGAGGTAGGTAGATTGGGTGGGCTATTTACAGATGGACTACATACAGCAGTCTCCAGCTTCAGGGATTTTTGCAATTCGTTCCAGTCATTGGCAGCAGAGAACTGGAATGAAAGGCGGCCAAAGGAGGTGTTGGCTTTGGGGATGACCAGTGAGATATACCTGCTGGAGCGCGTACTACGGGTGGGTGTTGCTATGGTGACCAGTGAGCTGAGATAAGGCTGAGCTTTACCTAGCATAGACTTATAGATGACCTGGTTGGCGGCGTGAGTGAAGGAGGCTTTGTTGCGAAATAGGAAGCCGATTCTAGATTTAGTTTTGGATTGGAGATGCATAATGTGAGTCTGGAAGGAGAGTTTACAGTCTAACCAGACACCTAGGTATTTGTAGTTGTCCACATATTCTAAGTCAGAACCGTCCAGAGTAGTGATGCTGGGCAGGTGCGGGCAGCGATCTGTTGAAAGCATTTGGTTTTACTCGCGGTCTTGGTCTGTCAGTGGTCTTTCCGTGGTCTTTCTGTGGTCTTTCCGTGGTCTTTCTGTGGTCTTTCAGTGGTCTTTCAGTGGTCTTTCCGTGGTCTCTCTGTGGTCTTTCTGTGGTCTTTCTGTGGTCTTTCAGTGGTCTTTCAGTGGTCTTTCTGTGGTCTTTCAGTGGTCTTTCTGTGGTCTTTCTGTGGTCTTTCTGTAGTCTTTCAGTGGTCTTTCAGTGGTCTTTCTGTGGTCTTTCTGTGGTCTTTCTGTGGTCTTTCAGTGGTCTTTCAGTGGTCTTTCTGTGGTCTTTCAGTGGTCTTTCAGTGGTCTTTCAGTGGTCTTTCTGTGGTCTTTCAGTGGTCTTTCAGTGGTCTTTCCGTGGTCTTTCAGTGGTCTTTCAGTGGTCTTTCAGTGGTCTTTCAGTGGTCTTTCAGTGGTCTTTCCGTGGTCTTTCTGTGGTCTTTCAGTGGTCTTTCAGTGGTCTTTCCGTGGTCTTTTTGTGGTCTTTCAGTGGTCTTTCAGTGGTCTTTCCGTGGTCTTTCAGTGGTCTTTCAGTGGTCTTTCAGTGGTCTTTCTGTGGTCTTTCTGTGGTCTTTCCGTGGTCTTTCCATGGTCTCACTGTGGTACGGCGCTCAGTACTCGCCGTCAGTTTAGCACATGTACAGAGAGAGCACCGACAGAGATGGCCGCCTCGCTTCGCGTTCCTAGGAAACTATGCAGTTTTTTGTTTTTTTACGTGTTATTTCTTACACTAGTACCCCAGGTCATCTTAGGTTTCTTTACATACAGCCGAGAAGAACTACTGAATATAAGATCAGCGTCAACTCACCATCAGTACGACCAAGAATATGTTTTTCGCGATGCGGATCCTGTGTTCTGCCTTACAACCAGTGTAACCGAGTGGATCACATGCAGCGACCAAAAAAAAAAAACGACTCAGAAAAAGAGGGAAACGAAGCGGTCTTCTGGTCAGACTCCGGAGACGGGCACATCGTGCACCACTCCCTAGCATTCTTCTTGCCAATGTCCAGTCTCTTGACAACAAGGTTGATGAAATCCGAGCAAGGGTAGCATTCCAGAGGGACATCAGAGACTGTAACGTTCTTTGCTTCACGGAAACATGGCTAACTGGAGAGACGCAATCCGAAGCGGTGCAGCCAACGGGTTTCTCCACGCATCGCGCCGACAGAAACAAACATCTTTCTGGTAAGAAGAGGGGCGGGGGCGTATGCCTTATGACTAACGTGACATGGTGTGATGAAAGAAACATACAGGAACTCAAATCCTTCTGTTCACCTGATTTAGAATTCCTCACAATCAAATGTAGACCGCATTATCTACCAAGAGAATTCTCTTCGATTATAATCAAAGCCGTATATATCCCCCCAAGCAGACACATCGATGGCTCTGAACGAACTTTATTTAACTCTCTGCAAACTGGAAACGATTTATCCGGAGGCCGCATTCATTGTAGCTGGGGATTTTAACAAGGCTAATCTGAAAACAAGACTCCCTAAATTTTATCAGCATATCGATTGCGCAACCAGGGGTGGAAAGACCCTGGATCATTGTTACTCTAACTTCCGCGACGCATATAAGGCCCTGCCCCGCCCCCTTTCGGAAAAGCTGACCACGAATCCATTTTGTTGATCCCTGCCTACAGACAGAAACTAAAACAAGAAGCTCCCACGCTGAGGTCTGTCCAACGCTGGTCCGACCAAGCTGACTCCACACTCCAAGACTGCTTCCATCACGTGGACTGGGAGATGTTTCGTATTGCGTCAGACAACAACATTGACGAATACGCTGATACGGTGTGCGAGTTCATTAGAACGTGCGTTGAAGATGTCGTTCCCATAGCAACGATTAAAACATTCCCTAACCAGAAACCGTGGATTGATGGCAGCATTCGTGTGAAACTGAAGGCACGAACCACTGCTTTTAATCAGGGCAAGGTGTCTGGTAACATGACTGAATACAAACAGTGCAGCTATTCCCTCCGCAAGGCTATCAAACAAGCTAAGCGCCAGTACAGAGACAAAGTAGAATCTCAATTCAACGGCTCAGACACAAGAGGTATGTGGCAGGGTCTACAGTCAATCACGGACTACAGGAAGAAACCCAGCCCAGTCACGGACCAGGATGTCTTGCTCCCAGGCAGACTAAATAACTTTTTGCCCGCTTTGAGGACAATACAGTGCCACTGACACGGCCTGCAACGGAAACATGCGGTCTCTCCTTCACTGCAGCCGAAGTGAGTAAGACATTTAAACGTGTTAACCCTCGCAAGGCTGCAGGCCCAGACGGCATCCCCAGCCGCGCCCTCAGAGCATGCGCAGACCAGCTGGCCGGTGTGTTTACGGACATATTCAATCAATCCCTATACCAGTCTGCTGTTCCCACATGCTTCAAGAGGGCCACCATTGTTCCTGTTCCCAAGAAAGCTAAGGTAACTGAGCTAAACGACTACCGCCCTGTAGCACTCACATCCGTCATCATGAAGTGCTTTGAGAGACTAGTCAAGGACCATATCACCTCCACCCTACCTGACACCCTTGACCCACTCCAATTTGCTTACCGCCCAAATAGGTCCACAGACGATGCAATCTCAACCACACTGCACACTGCCCTAACCCATCTGGACAAGAGGAATACCTATGTGAGAATGCTGTTCATCGACTACAGCTCGGCATTCAACACCATAGTACCCTCCAAGCTCGTCATCAAGCTCGAGACCCTGGGTCTCGACCCCGCCCTGTGCAACTGGGTACTGGACTTCCTGACGGGCCGCCCCCAGGTGGTGAGGGTAGGCAACAACATCTCCTCCCCGCTGATCCTCAACACTGGGGCCCCACAAGGGTGCGTTCTGAGCCCTCTCCTGTACTCCCTGTTCACCCACGACTGCGTGGCCATGCACGCCTCCAACTCAATCATCAAGTTTCATCAAGACACAACAGTGGTAGGCTTGATTACCAACAACGACGAGACGGCCTACAGGGAGGAGGTGAGGGCCCTCGGAGTGTGGTGTCAGGAAAATAACCTCACACTCAACGTCAACAAAACTAAGGAGATGATTGTGGACTTCAGGAAACAGCAGAGGGAACACCCCCATCCACATCGATGGAACAGTAGTGGAAAGGGTAGCAAGTTTTAAGTTCCTCGGCATACACATCACAGACAAACTGAATTGGTCCACTCACACAGACAGCATCGTGAGGAAGGCGCAGCAGCGCCTCTTCAACCTCAGGAGGCTGAAGAAATTCGGCTTGTCACCAAAAGCACTCACAAACTTCTACAGATGCACAATCGAGAGCATCCTGGCGGGCTGTATCACCGCCTGGTATGGCAACTGCACCGCCCTCAACCGTAAGGCTCTCCAGAGGGTAGTGAGGTCTGCACAACGCATCACCGGGGGCAAACTACCTGCCCTCCAGGACACCTACACCACCCGATGCTACAGGAAGGCCATAAAGATCATCAAGGACATCAACCACCCGAGCCACTGCCTGTTCACCCCGCTGCCATCCAGAAGGCGAGGTCAGTACAGGTGCATCAAAGCTGGGACCGAGAGACTGAAAAACAGCTTCTATCTCAAGGCCATCAGACTGTTAAACAGCCACCACTAACATTGAGTGGCTACTGCCAACACACTGTCAATGACACTGACTCTACCCCAGCCACTTTAATCATGGGAATTGATGGGAAATGATGTAAATATATCACTAGCCACTTTAAACAATGCTACCTTATATAATGTTACTTACCCTACATTGTTCATCTCATATGCATACGTAGATACTGTACTCTATATCATCGACTGCATCCTTATGTAATACATGTATCACTAGCCACTTTAACTATGCCACTTGGTTTACATACTTATCTCATATGTATATACTGTACTCGATATCATCTACTGTATCTTGCCTATGCTGCTCTGTACCATCACTCATTCATATATCCTTATGTACATATTCTTTATCCCCTTACACTGTGTATGACAGTAGTTTTTTTTTGTTGGAATTGTTAGTTAGATTACTTGCTCGTTATTACTGCATTGTCGGAACTAGAAGCACAAGCATTTCGCTACACTCGCATTAACATCTGCTAACCATGTGTATGTGACAAATAAAATTTGATTTGATTTGATTTGATTTGTACAGTAAGCTGTTGCATAGAGGCTTAGCGGTTTCAACATCTTAACGTTGAAAATGATTCTACCTGAAAGCCTGTTAGTCTCACCACTCTGAGGCAGCAGCCGCCGCACCAACAATACAAAAGAGATTACAGGAGTAATGCTTTTATGGTTGAAGAGGAGAGGAGTTTTTTTGTTGTTGTCCAAAATGAAACCCTATTCCCTGCTTTAGCGCACTACTTTTGCCCAGGGACCTGTAATAGTGCACTATATAGGGACATAGTGCGCCATTTGGGACTCAGCCTTAGTGTTGTCTCTCTGACACTCTGGTGTTCAACACCCGGAGAGAATGAACAGATTAGAGAAGGTAAGGACACGTTAAGACTCATCTCATAAAGGGAATGAATGTTGACCTTGATGAAGACAGGAAGCTAAATGAGGAGGGGATTAATACAAGGAGGAGTGACAGGATGTAGAGCTGTTTCTTCTCCTCTGCTGCCCCTGATCCTGTCTGTCTGTCTGTCTGTCTGTCTGTCTGTCTGTCTGTCTGTCTGTCTGTCTGTCTGTCTGTCTGTCTGTCTGTCTGTCTGTCTGTCTGTCTGTCTGTCTGTCTGTCTGTCTGTCTGTCTGCCTGTCTGTCTGTCTGTCTGTCTCTCTCTCTCTCTCGCTCTCTCGCGCTCTCTCTGTCTCTCTCTCTCTCTCTCTCTCTCTCTCTCACTCTCACTCTCTCTCTCTCTATCTCTCTGTCTCTCTCTCTCTCTCTCTCTCTCTCTCTCTCTCTCTCTCTCTCTCTCTCTCTCTCTCTCTCTCTCTCTCTCTCATTTCAATTCAATTGACTTTATTGACATGGCAAGTTCATTATTACTTGCATTATCAAAGTGTACATATTGAAAAATATATTTATTTATATATAAATAAATGGTGGGACCAGCAGCAATAATGTTAGTAGTAGTGTACATGGGATTACCATTAAAATAATGTTAGTAGTAGTGTACATGGGATTACCATTAAAATAATGTTAGTAGTAGTGGACATGGGATTACCATTAACAACAATGTTAGTAGTAGTGGACATGGGATTACCATTAACAACAAAGTTACTATTAGTGGACATGGGATTACCATTAACAACAATGTTAGTAGTAGTGGACATGGGATTACCATTAACAATAATGTTAGTAGTAGTGGACATGGGATTACCATTAACAACAATGTTAGTAGTAGTGGACATGGGATTACCATTAACAATAATGTTAGTAGTAGTGGACATGGGATTACCATTAACAACAATGTTAGTAGTAGTGGACATGGGATTACCATTAACAATAATGTTAGTAGTAGTGGACATGGGATTACCATTAACAACAATGTTAGTAGTAGTGGACATGGGATTACCATTAACAACAATGTTAGTAGTAGTGTACATGGGATTACCATTAACAACAACCACAACAACAATATTAATAAGAACCACAATACATTAAAGCAGTGGTAGTAGACCAGTATCAACATGACTGAGAAGACACATGACATATTTTCGACATTACATTGCACTTTTCACTGGCTGTCCCTCAGGTTGTGGCAGGAGGACACATATTTGTGCCAAAACTGCACATTTTGTCTTTTCACCCAATAAATATTAGATTTTTTCTACATTTTTTTAGTTTCAAATTCTTTGTAATAGAATTATAATTTTGGGCAAGAATTATTCTCTTCGGTCTGAGTATCTCTCTCTCTCTTTGGTTCTGGAACAGAGCAGGTTGTCTGTGATTATGTGCGTTAACTGTGTTTAGTTGATCAGTGGATTGTTTCTGGAACAGAGCAGGTTGTCTGTGATTATGTGCGTTAACTGTGTTTAGTTGATCAGTGGATTGTTTCTGGAACAGAGCAGGTTGTCTGTGATTATGTGCGTTAACTGTGTTTAGTTGATCAGTGGATTGTTTCTGGAACAGAGCAGGTTGTCTGTGATTATGTGCGTTAACTGTGTTTAGTTGATCAGTGGATTGTTTCTGGAACAGAGCAGGTTGTCTGTGATTATGTGCGTTAACTGTGTTTAGTTGATCAGTGGATTGTTTCTGGAACAGAGCAGGTTGTCTGTGATTATGTGCGTTAACTGTGTTTAGTTGATCAGTGGATTGTTTCAGGATTCAGAGTCCGGCAGTGAAATTGGCCTTAATATCAACAAAACCCTGTTAATGTTACTGTCGTGAAAATAAAGAAGAGCCGCACACTCTAGGAGCTCAGATGCAAAAATGTAATTACCAACGTTTCCACAGCCAAGCTGTCTTCATCAGGGTATATATATTATTAATGTACAGTGGGGCAAAAAGTATTTAGTCAGCCACCAATACTTATTTTCCACCATAATTTGCAAATAAATTCATTAAAAATGTTGTCTGTCATAGTTGAAGTCTACCTATGATGAGAAGTACAGGCCTCTCTCATCTTTTTAAGTGGGAGAACTTGCACAATTGGTGGCTGACTAAATACTTTTTGCCCCACTGTATATATATATATATATATATATATATATATATATATATATATATATATATATATATATATATATATATATATATATATATGTATATATATATATATATATTGGTGTATATATATTATACCCTGATGAAAGACAGCTTGGCTGTGGAAACGTTGGTAATTACAGTTTTGCATCTGAGCTCCTAGAGTGTGTGGATCTCTTTTATTTTCAAGTTTTCTACTCGGAGTAGACAGCTGTCTTCATCAGGCGAGGTGCTGGCCTGAATAGTTAGGCGTTTCTTTTTCTTCTAGAATGTTCCTTTTGTGACATGCTTTGATCAGACCACAAATCCAGCTACAAAACCAGGCCAAACCCTCCTTAAAGATTTTGGACTCTTTTCGCAACAAAAATATATATTCTGAAAGTTCTTATTTTTCAGAAGTCCCTCTTCATTACTTATTCTCCAAAACCTCAAAACCCACATATATATATATACAGTGGGGAGAACAAGTATTTGATACACTGCCGATTTGGCAGGTTTTCCTACTTACAAAGCATGTAGAGGTCTGTAATTTTTACAGTGAGGGACTGTGGTTGGCCAAGTGGTAGGGTTTTACAGTGAGGGACTGTGGTTGGCACAGCGGTAGGGTTCTACAGTGAGGGTCTGAGGTTGGCCCAGCGGGAGGGTTTTACGGTGAGGGACTGAGGTTGGCTCAGCAGTAGGGTTCTACAGTGAGGGACTGTGGTTGGCCCAGCGGTAGGGTTTAACAGTGAGGGACTGAGGTTGGCCCAGCGGTAGGGTTTTACAGTGAGGGACTGATGTTGGCCCAGCGGTAGGGTTCTACAGTGAGGGACTGTGGTTGGCACAGCGGTAGGGTTCTACAGTGAGGGTCTGAGGTTGGCCCAGCGGGAGGGTTCTACAGTGAGGGACTGTGGTTGGCTCAGCGGTAGGGTTCTACAGTGAGGGACTGAGGTTGGCCCAGCGGTAGGGTTTTACAGTGAGGGACTGAGGTTGGCCCAGCGGTAGGGTTCTACAGTGAGGGACTGAGGTTGGCCCAGCGGTAGGGTTTTACGGTGAGTGACTGAGGTTGGCCCAGAGGTAGGGTTTTACGGTGAGGGACTGAGGTTGGCCCAGCAGTAGGGTTTTACGGTGAGGGACTGAGGTTGGCTCAGCGGTAGGGTTCTACAGTGAGGGACTGAGGTTGGCCCAAAGGTAGGGTTTTACGGTGAGGGACTGAGGTTGGCTCAGCGGTAGGGTTCTACAGTGAGGGACTGAGGTTGGCCCAGAGGTAGGGTTCTACAGTGAGGGACTGAGGTTGGCCCAGAGGTAGGGTTCTACAGTGAGGGACTGAGGTTGGCCCAGAGGTAGGGTTTTACGGTGAGAAGGCAACAACGCAGAACAGATTGTTCTTGTCCAGAGGGAGGCTTTTTCTTTACAAGTTGAGAATAAAGAGCCGGCAAACTGTAAAAAATTTACTAAAGAAAAGAAACTGAACATAGCAACAAGGGTCAGTTTGTTATATCTGGAGTACTTCTCCTGTCCTATTCGGTGTCCTGTGTGAATCTAAGTGTGCGTTCTCTAATTCTCTCTTTCTTTCTCTCGGAGGACCTGAGCCCTAGGACCTGAGCTCCAGGACAACCTGACATGAGGACTCCTTGCTGTCCCCAGTCCACCTGGCCATGCTGCTGTTCCAGTTTCAACTGACCTGAGCCCTAGGACCATGCCCCAGGACTACCTGACATGATGACTCCTTGCTGTCCCCAGTCCACCTGGCCATGCTGCTGCTCCAGTTTCAACTTCCACCTGACTGTGCTGCTGCTCCAGTTTCAACTGTTCTGCCTTATTATTATTCGACCATGCTGGTCATTTATGAACATTTGAACATCTTGGCCATGTTCTGTTATAATCTCCACCCGGCACAGCCAGAAGAGGACTGGCCACCCCACATAGCCTGGTTCCTCTCTAGGTTTCTTCCTAGGTTTTGGCCTTTCTAGGGAGTTTTTCCTAGCCACCGTGCTTCTACACCTGCATTGCTTGCTGTTTGGGGTTTTAGGCTGGGTTTCTGTACAGCACTTTGAGATATCAGCTGATGTACGAAGGGCTATATAAATAAATTTGATTTGATTTTGATTTGATTTGAGGAACATAAACTAAATCAACTATAAGCGTGTTCAAAAGAAAACCCAGCATCATGCCTCAAAACCCATCATCATGCCTCAAAACCCAGGATCATACCTGATACCCAGCATCATGCCTGAAAACCCAGCATCATACCTGAAAACCCAGCATCATGCATGAAAAACCCAGCATCATGTCTCAAAACCCAGCATCATGCCTGAAAAACCCAGCATCATGCCTGAAAAACCCATCATCATGCCTCAAAACCCAGCATCATGCCTGAAAAACCCAGCATCAGGCCTGCCCAGCATCATGCCTCAAAACCCAACATCATGCCTCAAAACCCAGCATCATGCCTGAAAAACCCTTCATCATGCCTCAAAACCCAGCATCATGCCTGAAAAACCCAGCATCATGCCTGAAAAACCCATCATCATGCCTCAAAACCCAGCATCATGCCTGAAAAACCCAGCATCAGGCCTGAAAAACCCAGCATCATGCCTCAAAACCCAGCATCATGCCTGAAAAACCCATCATCATGCCTCAAAACCCAGCATCATGCCTGAAAACACAGCATCATGCCTCAAAACCCAGCATCATGCCTGAAAAACCCAGCATTGTGCATGAAAACCCAGCATTGTGCATGAAAAACCCAGCATCATGCCTGAAAACCCAGAATCATACCTGAAAACCCCAGAATCATACCTGAAAAACCCAGAATCATACCTGAAAACCCCCAGCATCATACCTGAAAACCCAGAATCATACCTGAAAACCCCAGAATCATACCTGAAAACCCCAGAATCATACCTGAAAAACCCAGAATCATACCTGAAAACCCCAGCATCATACCTGAAAAATGCAGAATCATACCTGAAAAACCCAGAAGCATACCTGAAAACCCCAGAATCATACCTGAAAAACCCAGGAGCATACCTGAAAAACCCAGAATCATACCTGAAAACCCCAGAATCATACCTGAAAACCCCAGCATCATACCTGAAAAATGCAGAATCATACCTGAAAAACCCAGAAGCATACCTGAAAACCCCAGAATCATACCTGAAAAACCCAGAAGCATACCTGAAAAACCCAGAATCATACCTGAAAACCCCAGAATCATACCTGAAAAACCCAGTATCATACCTGAAAACGCAGAATCATACCTGAAAAACCCAGTATCATACCTGAAAACCATCAACAGACCGAGATTTAAATAATCTACTCATAATGCAATTAACCAATGGGAAACCCTCACACATTAACATTCAACACACATGAAATACTGTACATAGAGATTGTACACCTATCTACCAACACACATGAAATACTGTACATAGAGATTATACACCTATCTACCAACACACATGAAATACTGTACATAGAGATTATACACCTATCTACCAACACACATGAAATACTGCACATAGAGATTATACACCTATCTACCAACACACATGAAATACTGCACATAGAGATTATACACCTAAAAAAGACACCTTCTGGGATGTAAACACGTCTCTCCTCTGGGATAAAAACATAGACACCATCTGGGATGTAAACACGTCTCTCCTCTGGGATAAAAACAAAGACACCATCTGGGATGTAAACACGTCTCTCCTCTGGGATAAAAAAAAAGACACCATCTGGGATGTAAACACGTCTCTCCTCTGGGATAAAAAACAAAGACACCATCTGGGATGTAAACACGTCTCTCCTCTGGGATAAAAACAAAGACACCTTCTGGGATATAAACATGTCTCTCCCCCGGGATAAAAACAAAGACACCATCTGGGATATAAACATGTCTCTCCTCCGGGATAAAAACAAAGACACCATCTGGGATATAAACATGTCTCTCCTCCGGGATAAAACATAGACACCATCTGCTCCGGGATAAGGACATAGACACCATCTGGGATATAAACATGTCTCTCCTCCGGGATAAAAACATAGACACCATCTGGATGTAAACATGTCTCTCCTCCGGGATCAGGACATAGACACCATCTGGGATATAAACATGTACGTCCCCCGGGATAAAAACAAAGACACCATCTGGGATATAAACATGTCTCTCCTCCGGGATAAAAACAAAGACACCATCTGGGATATAAACATGTCTCTCCTCCGGGATAAAACATAGACACCATCTGCTCCGGGATAAGGACATAGACACCATCTGGGATATAAACATGTCTCTCCTCCGGGATAAAAACAAAGACACCATCTGGGATATAAACATGTCTCTCCTCCGGGATTAAAACAAAGACACCATCTGCTCCGGGATAAGGACATAGACACCATCTGCTCCGGGATAAGGACATAGACACCATCTGCTCCGGGATAAGGACATAGACACCATCTGCTCCGGGATAAGGACATAGACACCATCTGCTCTGGGATAAGGACATAGACACCATCTGCTCCGGGATAAGGACATAGACACCATCTGCTCCGGGATAAGGACATAGACACCACCTGGGATGTAAACATGTACATAGCTACTACCATACTACCATTAATTAAGGAGGGGAAAGGGGGCTGTTGCCTGTTGCACAACTGAATGTATTCAACCGAAATGTGTCTTCCGCATTTTAACCAGCCCCCTCTGAACTGCACGCTCGAACACTCCCCCATTTATCTGACGAGGAAATGAACAGGACCCTCTTGAATAACGGAATAGAAGGTAATCAAACACACGTCTGATCATCTACTTTCATGATTTAAATATTACATATATTAAATCGGGAGAAGGAAAACAAAAGGTTTTGGCACCGAACCGGTGCTCCCGACTCAAACTCTTATTAACAAACGGTTCTCAACATTTACAGGTGACCAGCGACAATCAAGAAGACATCTCTAAAAACCCACATTATTATCAGTCAATACATGTGCTTCTCCTCAAGCATAAACCAAGTCTGGTCCATTTATAAAAGGCTTATGTGACGGAGAACAATGAGGACAACCGTCACAGCGATGTGCCTGTACTGCAGTACTGTGGACCTCATTACCGAGGTACATAATGATGTAGCATTGTGGACCTCATCACAGTATTACAGTGTCTACAGTATTCACCCTGTCTACAGTATTCATCCTGTCTACAGTATTCACCCTGTCTACAGTATTCACCCTGTCTCCCTTCTCATTCAGACTACAGTATCCACCCTGTCTACAGTATTCACCCTGTCTCCCTTCTCATTGAGACTACAGTATTCACCCTGTCTACAGTATTCACCCTGTCTACAGTATTCACCCTGTCTACAGTATTCATCCTGTCTCCCTTCTCATCCTGTCTACAGTATTCACCCTGTCTACAGTATTCACCCTGTCTACAGTATTCACCCTGTCTACAGTATTCATCCTGTCTACAGTATTCACCCTGTCTACAGTATTCACCCTGTCTACAGTATTCACCCTGTCTACAGTATTCATCCTGTCTACAGTATTCATCCTGTCTACAGTATTCAACCTGACTACAGTATTCATCCTGTCTACAGTATTCACCCTGTCTACAGTATTCACCCTGTCTACAGTATTCATCCTGTCTACAGTATTCATCCTGTCTACAGTATTCATCCTGTCTCCCTTCTCATTGAGACTACAGTATTCACCCTGTCTACAGTATTCATCCTGTCTCCCTTCTCATTGAGACTACAGTATTCACCCTGTCTACAGTATTCATCCTGTCTACAGTATTCACCCTGTCTACAGTATTCACCCTGTCTCCCTTCTCATTCAGACTACAGTATCCACCCTGTCTACAGTATTCATCCTGTCTACAGTATTCACCCTGTCTACAGTATTCACCCTGTCTCACTTCTCATTCAGACTACAGTATCCACCCTGTCTACAGTATTCATCCTGTCTACAGTATTCACCCTGTCTACAGTATTCACCCTGTCTTTAGTATTCACCCTGTCTACAGTATTCATCCTGTATACAGTATTCATCCTGTCTACAGTATTCACCCTGTTTACAGTATTCACCCTGTCTACAGTATTCACCCTGTCTACAGTATTCACCGTCTCACTTCTCATTCAGACTACAGTATTCACCCTGTCTCACTTCTCATTCAGACTACAGTATTCATCCTGTCTCACTTCTCATTCAGACTACAGTATTCATCCTGTCTCACTTCTCATTCAGACTACAGTATTCATCCTGTCTCACTTCTCATTCAGACTACAGTATTCATCCTGTCTCACTTCTCATTCAGACTACAGTATTCATCCTGTCTCACTTCTCATTCAGACTACAGTATTCATCCTGTATCACTTCTCATTCAGACTACAGTATTCATCCTGTCTCACTTCTCATTCAGACTACAGTATTCATCCTGTCTCACTTCTCATTCAGACTACAGTATTCATCCTGTCTCACTTCTCATTCAGACTACAGTATTCATCCTGTCTCACTTCTCATTCAGGCTACAGTATTCATCCTGTCTCACTTCTCATTCAGACTACAGTATTCATCCTGTCTCACTTCTCATTCAGACTACAGTATTCATCCTGTCTCACTTCTCATTCAGGCTACAGTATTCATCCTGTCTCACTTCTCATTCAGACTACAGTATTCATCCTGTCTCACTTCTCATTCAGTCTACAGTATTCACCCTGTCTCACTTCTCATTCAGACTACAGTATCCACCCTGTCTACAGTATTCATCCTGTCTACAGTATTCACCCTGTCTACAGTATTCACCCTGTCTCACTTCTCATTCAGACTACAGTATCCACCCTGTCTACAGTATTCATCCTGTCTACAGTATTCACCCTGTCTACAGTATTCACCCTGTCTTTAGTATTCACCCTGTCTACAGTATTCATCCTGTATACAGTATTCATCCTGTCTACAGTATTCACCCTGTTTACAGTATTCACCCTGTCTACAGTATTCACCCTGTCTACAGTATTCACCGTCTCACTTCTCATTCAGACTACAGTATTCACCCTGTCTCACTTCTCATTCAGACTACAGTATTCATCCTGTCTCACTTCTCATTCAGACTACAGTATTCATCCTGTCTCACTTCTCATTCAGACTACAGTATTCATCCTGTCTCACTTCTCATTCAGACTACAGTATTCATCCTGTCTCACTTCTCATTCAGACTACAGTATTCATCCTGTCTCACTTCTCATTCAGACTACAGTATTCATCCTGTATCACTTCTCATTCAGACTACAGTATTCATCCTGTCTCACTTCTCATTCAGACTACAGTATTCATCCTGTCTCACTTCTCATTCAGACTACAGTATTCATCCTGTCTCACTTCTCATTCAGACTACAGTATTCATCCTGTCTCACTTCTCATTCAGGCTACAGTATTCATCCTGTCTCACTTCTCATTCAGACTACAGTATTCATCCTGTCTCACTTCTCATTCAGACTACAGTATTCATCCTGTCTCACTTCTCATTCAGGCTACAGTATTCATCCTGTCTCACTTCTCATTCAGACTACAGTATTCATCCTGTCTCACTTCTCATTCAGACTACAGTATTCATCCTGTCTCACTTCTCATTCAGACTACAGTATTCATCCTGTCTACAGTATTCACCCTGTCTACAGTATTCACCCTGTCTACAGTATTCACCCTGTCTACAGTATTCATCCTGTCTACAGTATTCATCCTGTCTACAGTATTCACCCTGTCTACAGTATTCACCCTGTCTACAGTATTCACCCTGTCTACAGTATTCATCCTGTCTCCCTTCTCATCCTGTCTACAGTATTCACCCTGTCTACAGTATTCATCCTGTCTACAGTATTCACCCTGTCTACAGTATTCACCCTGTCTACAGTATTCACCCTGTCTACAGTATTCACCCTGTCTACAGTATTCACCCTGTCTACAGTATTCACCCTGTCTACAGTATTCACCCTGTCTACAGTATTCACCCTGTCTACCGTATTCATCCTGTCTCCAGTATTCACCCTGACTACAGTATTCATCCTCTCTACAGTATTCACCCTGTCTACAGTATTCATCCTGTCTACAGTATTCATCATGTCTCCTGTCATCCTTCTCTCAGCCCTCAGACACCTGAACTGGTATGGGCGTGTGACTGATTCCCGTGTGTGTGTGTGTGTGTGTGTGTGAACGCCAGCGTGCGACTCCCTACTCCCCACCACTGGGAAGAGGATGGGTGTGAGATTGGTCCTGTTAATTTAAATTGATGGCCTATGTGACAGACAGTGTTTGAAGTGTGTAAACCTTTCCAAAGCACCAGCTCTCTCCCAAGCGTTCACATGACTCATTTTACTATTAGCTACAGCAGCCCTAACAGCTTCTATCTATCTGCTATAGCCGAAGGTGGTGCTGTAAAATGTTGAATTATAATGTTATACTTTAGAGGATTTACAGTGCATTCTGGGAAGTAGTCAGACCCTTTGACTTCTTCCACATAGTGTTATGTTACAGTCTTATTCTAAGATGCATTAAATACACATTTTTTTCCTCCTCAATCGACACACAATACCCCATAATGACATCACAATATCCCATAATGACATCATAATACCCCATAATGACATCATAAATCCCCATAATGACATCACGATACCCCATAATGACATCATAATACCCCATAATGACATCATAATACCCCATAATGACATCACGATACCCCATAATGACATCACAATACCCAATAATGACAATATTTTTACTATTTCACAGTATTTTTCCAACCTCATATTGTGGAAATAAAAATAAAACACAGGAAAATGCACATTTTTGACTGGGTGTTTTACTGCATGAGTGTGTGCATGCATTCGTCAGTGTGTCTGTGTACATGTGCATGTGCGCGCGTGTGTGTGTGCATGTGTGTGTGTGTGTGTGTGTGTGTGTGTGGTGTTTAAAGCTCATCAATGGAGCGATAATCTCATTACTGATCCAGACTTAGATTAATGGAGCTGGAGAGAGAAACACACAGCTTGCTAAGATTTAATTTACACCATGAACAAGAAGTACAAATAATTTAGGATATTTTTTTGAGTAAGAATGACGATTCATCTGTATCTGTTACTGAGATGTGTTGTGTCTGTTACCAAGATGCACCAATGGGATGTGGTGTGTCTGTTACCAAGATGCACCAATGGGATGTGTTGTGCCTGTTACCAAGATGCACCAATGGGATGTGGTGTGTCTGTTACCAAGATGCACCAATGGGATGTGGTGTGTCTGTTACCAAGATGCACCAATGGGATGTGGTGTGTCTGTTACCAAGATGCACCAATGGGATGGGTGTCCGTTACCAAGATACACCAATGGGATGTGGTGTGTCTGTTACCAAGATACACCAATGGGATGTGGTGTGTCTGTTACCAAGATACACCAATGGGATGTGGTGTGTCTGTTACCAAGATGCACCAATGGGATGTGGTGTGTCTGTTACCAAGATACACCAATGGGATGTGGTGTGTCTGTTACCAATATACACCAATGGGATGTGGTGTGTCTGTTACCAAGATGCACCAATGGGATGTGTTGTGTCTGTTACCAAGATGCACCAATGGGATGTGGTGTGTCTGTTACCAAGATGCACCAATGGGATGTGTTGTGTCTGTTACCAAGATGCACCAATGGGATGTGTTGTGTCTGTTACCAAGATGCACCAATGGGATGTGGTGTGTCTGTTACCAAGATGCACCAATGGGATGTGGTGTGTCTGTTACCAAGATGCACCAATGGGATGTGTTGTGTCTGTTACCAAGATGCACCAATGGGATGTGGTGTGTCCGTTACCAAGATACACCAATGGGATGTGGTGTGTCTGTTACCAATATACACCAATGGGATGTGGTGTGTCTGTTACCAAGATACACCAATGGGATGTGGTGTGTCTGTTACCAAGATACACCAATGGGATGTTGTGTGTCTGTTACCAAGATGCACCAATGGGATGTGGTGTGTAACTCACAGTGGGTCGACATGGTGATGAGACAAAAATTGTATCAGGAAGGATGGAATTAAACCAACAGAGAGAGGGAGGGAGACAGACAGTGAGAGAGAGAGGAGGGAGGGAGACAGAGAGAGAGGGAGATAGGGAGGGAGAGAGGGAGACAGGGAGGGAAAGAGAGAGAGGGAGAGAGATAGAGAGAGAGATAGGGGGAGGGAGAGAGAGGGAGAGAAGGAGAGAGGGAGGGAGAGAGGGAGACAGGGAGAGAGAGAGGGGGAGACAGGGAGAGAGAGAGTGAGAGTGAGACAGAGACAGAGAGAGAGACAGAGAGAGAGAGACAGAGAGAGAGAGAGACAGAGAGAGCGAGACAGAGAGAGAGAGAGAGACAGAGAGAGAGACAGAGAGAGAGGAGGGAGGGAGACAGAGAGTGGGAGAGGGAAGTAGACAGAGAGTGGGAGATAGGGAGGGAGAGAGGGAGACAGGGAGGGAAAGAGAGAGAGTGAGAGAGAGACAGAGAGAGAGACAGAGAGAGAGAGAGAGACAGAGAGAGACAGAGAGAGAGAGAGAGAGAGAGAGAGACAGAGAGAGATTGAGAGAGAGAGAGACATTGTGGTGTTAATTGATGTTTTTTGACGTGATTGTCATGGTGAAAGGTGCTTCTTTTCACCCCACGTTTGAATGTTTCACGTTAACGTCTCTGGTAACTAACATATCTTTGTTATTCTGTGGTACAACACAGTAGACAGCAGTACAACACAGTAGACAGCAGTACAACACAGTAGACAGCAGTACAACACAGTAGACAGCAGTACAGTACAACACACAGTAGACAGCAGTACAACACAGTAGACAGCAGTACAACACAGTAGACATCAGTACAACACAGTAGACAACAGTACAACACAGTAGACAACAGTACAACACAGTAGACAACAGTACAACACAGTAGACAACAGTACAACACTATACAACATAGTAGACAACAGTACAACACTATACAACACAGTAGACAACAGTACAACACTATACAACACAGTAGACAACAGTACAACACAGTAGACAACAGTACAACACAGTAGACAACAGTACAACACAGTAGACCGCAGTACAACACAGTAGACAACAGTACAACACAGTAGACAACAGTACAACACTATACAACATAGTAGACAACAGTACAACACTATACAACACAGTAGACAACACTACAACACAGTAGACACCAGTACAACACGGTAGACAACAGTACAACACAGTAGACACCAGTAAAACACAGTAGACAACAGTACAACACAGTAGACAACACTACAACACAGTAGACACCAGTACGACACAGTAGAAACAGCATAACACTATACACCACAATAGACAACAGTACAACACAGTAGACAACAGTACAACACTATACAACACAGTAGACAACAGTACAACACAGTAATAACAGTACAACACAGTAGACAACAGTACAACACAGTAGACAACAGTACAACACAGTAGACAACAGTACAACACAGTAGACAACAGTACAACACTGCACAACACAGTAGACAACAGTACAACACAGTAGACAACAGTACAACACTATACAACACAGTAGAGAACAGTACAACACTGTTTTTGTTTTTATTTACTTAGCCTTTAGTTAACCAGGAAGGGCTCATTGAGATTTATAATCTCTTTTTCAAGAGCGTCCTCGCCAAGATAGGCAGCACCATGTCATTACATAAATTACAGACAAACAACATGAATAACTACAAGTAATCTAGTAAAAACCATAGAATTCACAATAGTATAAAACAGCAAATTAAAAAACATTGACAGGTCAGGGAATCAGCCTCAAAATCCTTCATCAGTGATTTAAAAACACCAATCGGGACAAGTTGTTCCAGTTTAAAAGTATTTTTGTAAGGCATTCCAAGACGATGGCGCAGAGTACATAAAAGTGCTTTTACCAAATTCAGTTTGGACATTTGGAACAGTTAGCAGGATAAGGTCCAGCGAACGAAGAGAGTACCCACCACATTTCTGAATAATAAAAATGCCCAAATAAAAAGGTAGTAAGCACAAAATGGCTTTGTAAATAAAAGTATACCAGTGAATGAGCCTACGAGTGACTAGAGAAGGCCAGCCAACCCTGGTATACAAAGTGCCGCGGTGCGTAAGGGTTTTGTGCAGTTCAAAATACATCTCAAAGTGTCACGGTAAAGAGTGTTGATCTCACTGAGCGGAAGCGTTCATAGTTCAAGGTCCCCGTAGTCCAGTAAAGTTCATAGTTCAAGGTCCCCGTAGTCCAGTAAAGTTCATAGTTCAAGGTCCCCGTAGTCCAGTAAAGTTCATAGTTCAAGGTCCCCGTAGTCCAGTAAAGTTCATAGTTCAAGGTCCCCGTAGTCCAGTAAAGTTCATAGTTCAAGGTCCCGTAGTCCAGTAAAGTTCATAGTTCAAGGTCCCCGTAGTCCAGTAAAGCCGCAAATGTAGCTCACACTAGCCTCCTTCTGGCTTCAAAAACCCAGACCTTCCTAAAATAAAATTCCAATTTCAGCTTCAATTGTTTTGTAAATTGTTGAATGTGCAGGGACAATACAGTAGACAATAGGAGAGATATCACACCTTAGTGACAGGGACAATACAGTAGACAATAGGAGAGATATCACACCTTAGTGACAGGGACAATACAGTAGACAATAGGAGAGATATCACACCTTAGTGACAGGGACAATACAGTAGACAATAGGAGAGATATCACACCTTAGTGACAGGGACAATACAGTAGACAATAGGAGAGATATCACACCTTAGTGACAGGGACAATACAGTAGACAATAGGAGAGATATCACACCTTAGTGACAGGGACAATACAGTAGACAATAGGAGAGATATCACACCTTAGTGACAGGGACAATACAGTAGACAATAGGAGAGATATCACACCTTAGTGACAGGGACAATACAGTAGACAATAGGAGAGATATCACACCTTAGTGACAGGGACAATACAGTAGACAATAGGAGAGATATCACACCTTAGTGACAGGGACAATACAGTAGACAATAGGAGAGATATCACACCTTAGTGACAGGGACAATACAGTAGACAATAGGAGAGATATCACACCTTAGTGACAGGGACAATACAGTAGACAATAGGAGAGATATCACACCTTAGTGACAGGGACAATACAGTAGACAATAGGAGAGATATCACACCTTAGTGACAGGGACAATACAGTAGACAATAGGAGAGATATCACACCTTAGTGACAGGGACAATACAGTAGACAATAGGAGAGATATCACACCTTAGTGACAGGGACAATACAGTAGACAATAGGAGAGATATCACACCTTAGTGACAGGGACAATACAGTAGACAATAGGAGAGATATCACACCTTAGTGACAGGGACAATACAGTAGACAATAGGAGAGATATCACACCTTAGTGACAGGGACAATACAGTAGACAATAGGAGAGATATCACACCTTAGTGACAGGGACAATACAGTAGACAATAGGAGAGATATCACACCTTAGTGACAGGGACAATACAGTAGACAATAGGAGAGATATCACACCTTAGTGACAGGGACAATACAGTAGACAATAGGAGAGATATCACACCTTAGTGACAGGGACAATACAGTAGACAATAGGAGAGATATCACACCTTAGTGACAGGGACAATACAGTAGACAATAGGAGAGATATCACACCTTAGTGACAGGGACAATACAGTAGACAATAGGAGAGATATCACACCTTAGTGACAGGGACAATACAGTAGACAATAGGAGAGATATCACACCTTAGTGACAGGGACAATACAGTAGACAATAGGAGAGATATCACACCTTAGTGACAGGGACAATACAGTAGACAATAGGAGAGATATCACACCTTAGTGACAGGGACAATACAGTAGACAATAGGAGAGATATCACACCTTAGTGACAGGGACAATACAGTAGACAATAGGAGAGATATCACACCTTAGTGACAGGGACAATACAGTAGACAATAGGAGAGATATCACACCTTAGTGACAGGGACAATACAGTAGACAATAGGAGAGATATCACACCTTAGTGACAGGGACAATACAGTAGACAATAGGAGAGATATCACACCTTAGTGACAGGGACAATACAGTAGACAATAGGAGAGATATCACACCTTAGTGACAGGGACAATACAGTAGACAATAGGAGAGATATCACACCTTAGTGACAGGGACAATACAGTAGACAATAGGAGAGATATCACACCTTAGTGACAGGGACAATACAGTAGACAATAGGAGAGATATCACACCTTAGTGACAGGGACAATACAGTAGACAATAGGAGAGATATCACACCTTAGTGACAGGGACAATACAGTACATAAATTGTTCAATTTCAAAAAAGCTTCAATTGTTTTGTAAATTGTTGAAAAAACGACGCCGTCATCAATTAAAATTCCACGATATTTAAATAAATATATATTTTATTGATTATTGATTTATTACAACCTCCATCTCGTTGCCCTGACATGTAGTAATAGGTGAAAGGTTCAGAGGTCTATTTCTTGCTTTAGAAAACACCATTCGTTTTAGTGTTGTCAGTATTGAGGATAAGCTTCAATTGACACAAGGGTATGTTAAACAGTATAAAAAAGCAGTTTGCAAGTTCTGGAAAGCTTTTGTAAGAGACGAGGCACAACCTTAAATAACAGTATCATCAGCATAAAAATGAAGTTGCGCATTTTGGACAGTTCTGTCTAAATCATTTATATAAATAGTGAATAAGAGAGGACCAAGTACAGAGCCTTGGGGCACACCATTAAAGACAGACAATTTAACAGAATTAAGCCCATCAAATTGAGTGCACTGAGTTCTATCAGACAGATAGTTAGCAAACCATGCAACTGCATGCTCTGAAAGACCTGCACTCGACAATCTCTGCCTTAGTATAGCATGATCTCTAAAGCCTTAGAGAGATCAATAAAAAGTGTGACACAATGCTGTTTTTTTGTCAAGGGCTTCAGTGATATCATTCATAGTAGACAATAGTACAACACTATACAACACAGTAGACAACAGAACAACACAGTAGACAACAGTACAACACAGTACAACACAGTAGACAACAGAACAACACAGTAGACAACAGTACAACACAGTACAACACAGTAGACAACAGTAAATCAAATCAAATCAAATGTTATTTGTCACATACACATGGTTAGCAGATGTTAATGCGAGTGTAGCGAAATGCTTGTGCTTCTAGTTCCGACAATGCAGTAATAACCAACGAGTAATCTAGCTAACAATTCCACAACTACTACTTTATACACACAAGTGTAAAGGGATAAAGAATATGTACATAAAGATATATGAATGAGTGATGGTACAGAACGGCATAGGCAAAGATGCAGTAGATGGTATCGAGTACAGTATATACATATGAGATGAGTATATAAACAAAGTGGCATAGTTTAAAGTGGCTAGTGATACATGTATTACATAAAGATTCAGTAGATGATATAGAGTACAGTATATGCGTATGCATATGAGATGAATAATGTAGGGTATGTAAACATTATATTAAGTAGCATTGTTTAAAGTGGCTAGTGATATATTTTACATCAATTCCCATCAATTCCCATTATTAAAGTGGCTGGAGTTGAGTCAGTGTGTTGGCAGCAGCCACTCAATGTTAGTGGTGGCTGTTTAACAGTCTGATGGCCAACAGTACAACACTATACAACACAGTAGACTACAGTACAACAGTCTTGCCTCAAACAGCTCTACTGAAGACAATTACACTCTTCTACTGTTCTAATATTTGGTTCTGTTCGAAGCAAATGAGAATGGGACAGTAATTGATATTTATTTACCGACCTAAAAATAACAGAGACAAAATGGCATTTTACCCAATCTGGCCTTATTATTCAGTGTATACCAGTGTTTAAGCCTACGCAAGGTCAACGACAAAGCAGAGCTGTAGAGATCGCACTGATGTGTTAGAAGTTTCTGATTTGTAATGAACCTGAGGGCTGCACGATACACTGAATCAAGTGCTCTCAGGGTAGTGACTGAGGCCTGCATGTATATAACATCACTACAATCTAAAACCGAGAGTAATGTACATCGTACCAGCTCCTTCCTGGCCTCCAGAGAACAACAAGCCTTATGCTGGTAATAAAAACCTATTTTCAGCTTGAGCTTCCTTATCCAGTTCTCTACATGCACAGTGAAGCTCAGCTTGTCATCAGCCCACACACCCAAATAGTTGTACACTTTAACTTGCTGTATAGTATGTCCAGTCAATCTAGCAATGACATGATTAGTAACATGCCAGGCATTTGAAAATACCATGCATTTAGTTTTACCCGAATATAGAACCAGCTTTAACTCATACAGATTCTGTTGTATGATGTTAAATGCTATTTGGGCATTTTAAAAGCTAAAGATAAACTACTACCGCTTGAATAAAGAACAGTATCATCTGCATAAAAATTAACATCTGCTGTTTCAATAAGATCCCCAATGTTGTTGATATACAAAAAGAACAACAGTGGGCCCAAATTAGAACCTTGCGGAACACCTGAGCACACCTCTATGGACTCAGATTACAACCATCCGCCATTACACATTGTGTATGATTTGATAGGTAATTTATAAACCATTCTAGAGCCTGACCAGTAATTCCACAACATTTGAACCTTTGCACCAACACAGCATGGGTCCACGGTGTCAAAAGCCTCAGACAAATCAATAAAGACAGACAACACAATATAACTTCTTATCAAGAGCACAGTGGATGTCATTTAAAACCATCAATGTTGCTGACACAGTGCTGTGGCCAGACCTAAAAACCTGATTTACATTCCATTTAAGATGTTGTTTTCTTGGTGGTAGACCTTTAGCTGCCTACTGACTAAGGACTCCAGTACCTTTGACAGTACAGACTATTTTGATATGTGTCAATAGTTGTCAAGCAGCGAAGGATTTCCACCTTTCAGGAGAGGCAGTACAAAAGCAGATTTCCATCAAGCGTGAGGTTATAAATACATGTTAAGAGGGGTACAGCTACAGTAGGTGTAGGAGGTGGGGGTCTAGTTCATCAGGGCCTGGGGATTTCTTTTTTCCCACCAATTTCTTTCAGGGCTTTACACACTTCTGAAACAGAGAAGGATGAAAATGAGAACCTGGTGAAGGAGAGCACAGGGGTGTCAGGTAATTTCATAGGAGGCTCAATTATACATTTGATCTTTTCAAATAAACTGTATCTAAAACATGCTGGTTCAAGGCTTTCAAAATGGAGGTTCTCTCTCAGTTACAATCTGTGTGTCGACCAACAATTGTTTGGGAAGCTGTGTATCTTCTCTTGCACTCCAAACCTTTCACTACCTGACACAATGTGGATGGATCATTTAAATTATGTGAAGTAGATTCCAGCTAGTGGTCTGCTTTCAATTTACGGATCATAGCCACGCCCATATTTCGAAGACGTTAAAAAGCCATCCAGTCACCCGCTGAACCAGACCCCTCTTGCTTTAGCCCACATAGCATTTCGTTCCCTTATGACTAAGTTCCTTAGTAAACCAAGGGTTCTCTCTGCCCTTAAACTCTGCATTTTTTAAAAAGGGGCCTTTTACATACATCCTGGAATGCTTTGTGGAAGAAAAGACTAGTTCAACACCAGGGATTAATTCCATTCTATTCCATTCAATGCCAGATACATCATGTAAACAACCTTGAACATCAAACCGCTTCCTGATTCTTCTCCTAATAACACGTGGAGATTTCTTAGGAATTTGACCATCTCTCACACAGCCAATAAGCACAGTGATCACTTATGTAATTTGCAAAAAAATACCAGAAGCATTAAAATGATGAGGAGTATTTGGGTAAAATCAAATCAAACCAA